>NW_009922059.1:0-3297 GCF_000696875.1 Nestor notabilis
CCCGCAGCCGGCGCACGCATGGGGCAGCTCGCCGAGGGCGCCTCGAGTGCTCCCGCGGTGTGTGCCGGGGGGACGAAAGTGGTTGCACCACGTTTGTAATCCTGGACATCTTAAACTTTCACACCGAAACGGACAGAGCCTCTTGTGTAATAATAGGAAATAATAACTTAGGGTTCCTAATTGTTTGCTTTCACTGAAAAGCACCTTCCTCTGATCATATCAGATAAATGGAGGTTTACCACTCAGTTTAGTGGACAACAATAAATTATATTAGGCCCCGAAGAAATCTGCTATTGGATGTCTTCTTACAGGACAAAAAATCAAGACACAAAAAAATGTGTGCATGACTATTGCTCTCTTTCAGCTATGTAAATATGTATATGTAAAGGTTAGGTTTTAAAGGCACTGAGCATATGAGAAAGTTTCAAGATAGTGCTGCAAACCTGAAATAAGCATCAACAGCAGGTCAAAGCATGCTGATATGATTCAAATCAATTTCCTATTAATGTTTAATGGTGGTTTGAGCTTAACAAGTACAGAAAGATTTTGTCCACGTTTGTAGGTGACAGCTGCTTACCAAAGAGTCTTTGCTGACTGTGAAGTCTCTGTCTTATTCTGAATCATGAACTTTGTTGGCTGCAGGCCTCGTGTGCATAGGAGATTTGTTGTATTCCTATTTATTCAAAACAGGAAATTAATGTGTATTTCTAAAGTATTTCAGGTGGTGCACACCAAGGCCAAGAAAACTTGACACGATCATAAAATAGTCTCATCATGATAACTTAAGTGGCACCAGTTCACAACTCCATTGTTTAAGAGCAATTGACAAACGACTACTAAATCCAGGGAATCTCAAGCAAGTCCAGACTGTGTTGTTTTGGTCACTTGGAGTTATACCAGCAAATTGTTATTTGGTGGACTCTTTCAATTGAATTGGTGACTCATGAGTTTTCCTGTGAATGCCAGATACCCACCCATGTCATAAAGACATAATCTCTATTGGGACTAATTGAAATGCAGATTTTTTTCCTACGAGACTGATAACCACCTCTTCATAAAAAAAGGCCTGACATTAAATGGTCAGATAGGCTGGGCTTATGCTTGTTCTTCAATTGTGGTAGTGATTTCCCTGTGCTCTCCCCTTTTTTCTTTGTTTGTTTGTTTCTTTCTTTCTTTCTTTCCTCCCTGAAAGTATTAAGATGTCAAAGATGCTAGTACAATTCTGGGAAACAGTTACTCTAACTTATGCACCCTCCAATCAGCTTGGTAGAAGCAAAACCGTGTAAGGATACATATTAGTGACTAAGAATTTATCTGCTGACTTTGTAGAAGACGATTATTACAATGGGTATGTGAGCATGCATGCATGCTAGACATTTTCAAGTAGCTGTTTAAAGGAATAGATTAGATCGAGGGTTTTGAGCACATTTCAGTGAAAATGAAGTCAAAGTCAAAACAAATTGCTGTCTGGTGGCCTGTAGGAAATGAGTCGGTGCTCACAGTCAGCTAGAAATACTAATGCTGAAGACAGGAAGAATTTTGTATTTGTTGGTACAATTTAGGGAAATTATTTGGGTTAAAAGATTGAATGGAAAATGAGCTGCTATCTCCTCAGCCCTAGGGAAGGGGCCATTTCCAGGAGACATAATTCAATCAAGCTTATTTAAGGACTAAAAATCCCATCTGACAAACACATAGATCTCAATACCTTTAACATGATTTTGGCCGTCTGAGTTAGACAGCCAGGAGCCCAGACTATGACCTGCTAAAACTGAGTGGAAGATGATCTCAGTAGACTTCTAGTAGGTTTTGCTTTTGAAAAAAAGAGGGCCCGACTGAACTAAACCTACTGGGAAAAAAAAAAGATCTTTTTCTCCTGTCTAGACAAGGCCTTCAGGGTTTCTCCGCATGTCAATCTGTGCCATTGCTTTGAAGACCTATGTAGAGAAACTTCTTATTGTTTCCTATACTATAATTCTCCTTGGCTGTTGCAGTGGGACTTCCCATGAGCATTTTAAAAAGTACTCTGCCCTTGTCTAGACAGGCATAAAAGTTGTATTTTTAGAATGACTTAGCAAACACTTTTTAACACCTTTTAGCATTTGCCTTGTTCTATCTATTCAAGGTTTCAAAATGTGTTAATCAAACTGCATTAGACAATATCTCTAAAAACACAACTTTTATCCTAGTCTAGATGTACTGAGAGGACTTATTCTGGGATACACCCACATGAGGGTACAGCATTTGAAAATGAGTCAGGACTGTCCACTACCATGCAATTGTACATCAGTGACTTACTACAGCTATCAGGACAAAGATCACAGGTTAAAAGGGGAAGAAGCAACTTTGCTTTATACACATCAGTTCTTCCACTTCCTTCTCTATGTAAGAAGGAAACCTTTTACCTAGCCAAAAAATCTAACACACAGTCAATCAGAAAGCAGCTCAGACCTTTTGTACACCTAAAGTATAGAAAGACTCAGTTCTGCAAAAGGCTGGGCCAGTGGTCGAGGTTACTCTCCAGTGACTTGTCTTCCTGGTTGTCACCAGACCCCTTTGGTTCTGCCAGGGGAGCCCTTTCCAAACCTACATGAAATGAAAATAGCCAAAGTTACTGCAAGTGGTTTAAAGGATGGTAACACTTCAAAGAAAAGGTCTGCACTACCTTGGTTCATTTTGGCTGATGGGTGTCGGAGCTTTGCTGGCACATCAGAGAGTTTTGCTAATTGATGGAGTTTAGTTGGTTGGTTTGGGGCTTCTTACTGGATTAAATTTGGCTCTGAGTGTTCAGTGCCAGTTAGATGTGGGCAGGAACTGTGAATGAGTTGCTCTGTTGTCTGAAAACAAATACAGAGTGGTATAATTCAGGGTGGGAACAGCCAAGGAGGAGCTGTGCTGTGAGTAGAAGAAGCCTCAGAGGCTCAGAGGCAGAAAAAGTGGAACTGGTTGGTGGCTCTGTAGCCCCAACACCATCCTAGTGGAGGCAGTGGAGCAAACTGGGAATTTCTTCTGAAGTTTGTTAAACGACAAAGACAAATTTGCCAAGTTATAGTTTTTGGTAAAGTGCAGAGATTGCCCTGGCAGTCTGGCAGGGACCAGGCTGTAGCTTTTGATAAGATCTTGGGTAAGATTTTGGGATAACTTAGTGGTCAGCACACCCCCCTAGGAGATGGATGGGGTCTACCCTGCCAAGCTAAACCTGGCTTTGGCCCTGGAGGCTTACTCAGACAGCGATGGCTCTGTCACTTGTATTGCTTCTGGAACAACATCGTCTCCTTGGTGCAATAATTGCCCCCC
>NW_009922060.1:0-10428 GCF_000696875.1 Nestor notabilis
TATTGAAGAGTTGGTGTGGGGGGTCCCCCTCTCCTTTTTCTGGTGCACCCGCCTCCTTGAAGCCGGCAGAAGCAAGGAAAATAAGCTGAGGACAGAGAAATAAGAGAAGACGGAGGAGATGGTGAGCAGATCATTGGGTTGGGAGGAATGAATGAGGTTGCCGGGCTATTTTCTGTGAGAGGTTCCTGCAGGGTGTAGTACGTTCGGGATGATTTTGCATCACGATTGCAGAGTAGCCTTCTTTGTCTGCTAAAGACTGCTGGTTAAGGTTTAACAGCGTTCATCAGTTTATTGTGAGATACGCAACGAGGAGTTGATGTATACGAATGGCTAAAACTGCATGCGCAGCCACACACACAAATAACCGCTAAACAAACCAACATTGTGTTAATCCTGCATTATGATGGGCAGCTCTTGTCATGGAGGGAAGTCTTTGCTCAGGTTATTTGTGGCATGCATAGGAGATGAGTCTCTTTGTAGCAAAGACCAAACAAAACTAACCTATTTCTTCCCAAACGTGAAATCTATCACAGACTTAAAAGCTGAAGTTGGGTTTTATTTTTCATTATTATTTTCATTTTCCTTGCAGTATTGCTGGATACGATTCAAGTCTAATGTTTGCAGAACTTGATCAACTCTTGAAAATGTTCACTTCTAGAATGCAAATAGTAAAGACTGTCCTTCCCTTTCCTTTTTTTTTTTTTTTTTTTTTTTATGTAGGCACTTGTTTGTGTGAGTGGAAGAGGGAATTCTTACAACATGTACTTTGCTTTTCACAGTGTACTGTGGTGCCTTAGCTAGGTCACAACACAAAATGTGATTCTTAATGTGTTAAAATGAGCATTTTTTTTAATATCAAGTGAAGACCTGTTTTTATACTAACATCTTAAACGCTAGATACAAGTTTGTGGGGAAAAAACCCCTACTGTTTTGTAATAATGGGAATGCTGTATGGTAAAAATCATCATTCTAAATGACACAATATTGACATTGGCTGGTTGTATCTTGCTGAGGATGAAGTGCTGCAGTCTGTACTAAGTACATTAGCCCTTCAGGTTTACATGAATTTAAACATATTTTGTTTACAAAATCGTGCAGGACTGCATGGTGCAGTAGTAAAAACCTGGAATTTTAGTGGCTTTAGGAATGTTGTAAGTCACTGCATAAAAAATATTGCAGCTTCATATCAACTATGCTGTGGAAAAAGATTGGTTATAATAAAGTAACACAGGATATAGATGGTGACTAAAGTAACTGGAAGGTCTCTATAGGTTGGAGTTTGTACAGAAAAAAACCCTTAAGTTGTGAACTATGCTGTGGTCTTCATCATGCAAGGTATTTGGATGGATGGCTGTTAAATTTATTTTAAGCAACATCTCTGTAAATGCTTGTCTGAAATATTTAAATTATATGCTCCATTAGGCAAATGGGTTTATCATTCCATTGCTTGGCTAAAGAAACCTATCAGGAGGGCAAGGTTTAGAAGAACAATACAGTTTGACTGAATAGTTTATCCTCATGTATTGTTCAGGGATGCATGGAATGTATTTTATTTGACATTGGTGATCTTTATGGAGTTGACTTTGCTGAATTTTATTTTTATGCCATAGTTGCCATCAACATAAACAATTGAATTCCAATAAATGTAACAATAAATTTAATCCTATTTAGCTAAAACAGATGAAAAATAGTTCCTTTTGATTTTTTTCATTTATTCATCCAGAATCTTTGCATTAGATTTCAGTCTCAGCAGTTCTTTAATATTGGAAGAACTGGTAAGAGTTACAAATAGAAGGAGATTCCCATTATGTTGAGTTAAGACAATGCACTAGACATGGCAAAATTCCTGCCTTTTGCTTGTACTTTAAATTTGATACAAAGTGCAGTTTAGGGAAGATATCCTGAAGACCATCTGCATGCATATTACAGTTATATAAAACTAAGCTTCTGTATTTGATTTTATGTAATGCAACACATTATTTCTGCAGTGCTTTTGGTGGATCTTGGTTAGTGTCAGAATTGAGAGGCTGTGAGAAAAACCTGACAGAAATCTTCTGCTACCAGGTTTATAATTTGTTGCTCTTAATATTTTATTGTGTGAGTATAAATCATTGACACAAACATTGTAAACAAATGTTGTAGCAGCTAAGTGTGAGATTACATTTAGCTTATGTCTTTACAGTTCAACCGGGGTATGACAGTACCTTGTCTAGTGTGAGTGCATTGGTTCCTGATAGCCATAATGGTAATCTCAAAAGCAGAAAGGTTAGGTCAATTTTTTTTTACTTTATTGCCTGTCCGTACAGAAGGGGGAGGAAAAAAGGCCAGCCATAGGATTATACCAATATGGATAGGGAAAGCATGTATCGGATGTGTTGCGTGCAGTACCTTGTTCAGACTTCATGAGAGTCACCTGGGAATTAGGACTGAGGTTTCTGTTAAGATTAAAATCCATGTATCTTTAGAAAGTGTTCCTTCCATAATGCAAAACATTTAAAGTATACATGTAACTTGGCAAACATATTTTCTTCAGAAAAGAGCATTAGCAGTATTGTGGGTTTAAGCATTAAATAACATAATAAAATAAAATAACAACAAGGAGACTGTGAAGCATTCTCTTAAATTCCAGGTAGGATGTGGTATACATGTGTGCTGAAGCAAGAAGGTTAGACATCTCAACAGCTGATAAAAGTAGCAACTGTCTCACATAATGAAATGAGTTTTATTTCCTTTGGCTAACTTGCATGAACAAAGCCAAGCCTGAAAAACTGTGGTGCAGGTCTTTTGTTTGTCCTTTTTGCTCCTACCCTTGAATTTCACAGGCAATCCAGAACAAGTTGTAAAGCTGCTTCTGGTTCTATATGCTGAGGTTCTGGAGGTCTAGATCTTCTGTGTTAGCTTAGGTCGCATTCATTTTAAATGGCTTTTAAGACAACTAATTCTAGTGAATCTGATCCTTTTTCTGTGCCTGCTTTTCTGCAACACTGTGAGAAAAGGCAGCTTAATTTAGTGATATCCAATCATTTCAAAGGCTGGCAGTCAACCCTCTAGCAGTCACAGTTTCAAGAAGTAGCATTTTTGGCGTGTAAATGGCTAATCATTTAATAGTAAGTGGACAGCATCTATTATTCATCGTTAGTTTACACACACTACATCAAACAATATAATTTTAGAATCCTGATGAGGCTAATTGATTACCCCTTTGTTGCAGGATAGTTTGACGTTTTGTTCAACCAAAATACATACCTTTCTTAGAATATCTTGGGGATAAAAAATGTACAAGAGACCCAGGAGAAATGGATCTATGGGTGGCATTTTAAAATATTTTAATCTCTTGTAGAGAATACTTCAATTTAGTTAATGAAGCTCATATCTAGTCACTACAAAGAACATGACTGAATAGATTCATAGCTGTCATTACCGGGAACATACCACTACTGAAACAAATGGCCTCTCTGCAAATAATGAATGTTAAGTAAGCAAGGCACCATTATACCTCTGAAAATGACTGGCTTTATTGATATTTATTTTTAACTGATTATTATATCAAATTCTGTGAAAGTGTTTATACCCTCGTATTTTCCTATGCAGCTATATTTTTCCTGTGTAATCTAGATAAAATCGATGGAAATGTCACTGGTTCAAGTAAGAGCCATCTAAAGTTGGTTCAGAGAGGTTGGCTGCAATAAAGTCAAGGGATCAGCTTAATCATATCTTTCAAAATCAGGCCCTCAGAGGAATTAACCTAGAAAACCAAAATCAGTGGGTACTTCTGTATATATCTAAAAATGTGTTTTCTCAAGACTGGACTTTTTGTACAAGATAGAAAATATTAACTAGCAGTAGTATACTGAGGAAAGAACCTGTGAGCTTGGGTATGTGCAGTTCTGCATCTCTCCAAATACTTTTTTGTGAAGGATCTCTTGGTCTGATTCTGCAAGTCCTAATCCTCTGTCATCAGCCGATACTAATTACCATGAGACAAGTTGAGTGATTTTGAATATAGAACATATTTAGAAAGAGCAGAATTGTAATACTGAGTTGACAGATTTGAGGCTGAGTAGTCTAAGAAAGTAATTTTCATCCAACACTTGCCTAATGGTGATAACTTCTGATGGCAGTATTACAAGGTACTAAGATCCCTTGAGAACTCATGGGTAGGATTGTGCTTCTCTGCTTAGTTCTCCAGTTTATATTGCCCTGGGAAGACCTCTCTGTTTCTGAGCTATGTGCAGTATGCTTTATCTCTACAAATCTGATAGACAATTCAGGATCTCTGCTCCATAAGGTCCTTGACTGCAGTGTCAAAATTTTCTGTGCATACTTCAGCTGATGTTGTTTGTAACAATGTTTTTCCTGTATCATTTTGTTTCGAAAGCTGCAAAAGGGTTTCCGTGAGCTACTGTGCAGATACATGCCAGTGCACCACTGATCTATTAGCTTATGGTTTGCAGGTCAGGCAGAAATTGAGATTTTGTTATCTAAGTAGTACCATCTCTTTGCTGCTTCAGTGCTTACATGACATCTCAGGTTGGTTGAAGATTAACAGGATGCTGTCAAGGTATCTTTCACAATTTCATTTTTATTATTTATTTTGTTTGCTTTATTATTGCTGTCATAAGCCATCAGAAGCTTGAAGTCTAGTGCCTTGCCAACAGGCCTTTGTCCTCCAGAACAGTTAGTGTTTAGCTGCTTATGGTTTATTTAAGAGTTGTGAAGCGTTTACTGTCTTCTGAAATACATTACTGAAGAGTTACAGCTTAAACATTGCAAGAGAGAGGGAAGAATTGAGTAAATCAGTTTGGGGCCAGTCCTGGCATTGTGTTGTTATGGTAAACTAAAAATATTTCTTCTTTTCCTTATTTCTTTCAGAATTTAGTAATTTGTGAATATAAAATTAGGCATCAGTGCTTCCTGCGCACAGTCACCCATGACAGTGGACTTTCCAGGGGATTGATATCAAGACCTGCATTCTTAGTTGGGTATATTTTGAATTCTTACCAGTGCAGTAGTACTGACTGAGGTGCTAAGCAGTAGCTTCATTTGGGGTACTGGCCAGGAAAGATACCTTTACAGGATCTCTGCTTTATTTCTGCTATCATAAAAGCAAAGATCATGGGGTTTTTTGTACTGAAAAATGCTACCTTAACTTGTTGCTGTAAGAAAAGCTTTTCTTTATTGATTGATTTTTGTTGCAATGTAAAGTTAGTGAAACTAGAGCTACTGTTTCCAGTATTATAATTGCCTGTTCATCTGTTCTGACAGTGTAATTTCTGCCCATGAGTTGGAAGCATATCAGCACAATTCCTCCATGGGACCTTCTCATTACAGTAAACATTCTCTATTTAATTTACATTATGTAGTGATAAAAGTTTAAGTAAGTGCTATTCAGAACAGCGACAGGCGCAATCACACAGACTTTTACTGGGTTGTTCCTATGGCTAAGAAACTGTATTGCAATATTTAATTAATCAGCAGTATCTGCAACTACTGGATTCACAGCTTGATGAGAGCTGCATGTATACAGTGATACTGGGTAGACTGATTTTTGCAGGTTTTAAATGAAAAAGTAATCTTTTTGACAGGATGCAGAGTAGGAAAGGTTGCAGAGGTTTCCCAGAGAAAAGTAAATTGTGGGTGACTTCAAATGTGGTTCATAAAGCATGGGCTATCTTGGGGAAGGAGAACCTGAGATGTGACACTTAAGTTGGGGTAGCTGCAATAATTTCGGGCATGTCAATGAGATGCCTTAGTTGGAAAGGGCAGCCACTTCTGGCTGCAAATAAAAGCAATGAATAGAGACTGGCTTCCCTGGAGATTGATTCAATCTATGAGTTTGAATCAAGTGGTTTAACTGGCACTTGGAAGGAGCCTCTCTTCTCTCTCTGCTGAGTAGCAAATATGGATAGTGTATGGAGACTAGCTTCTGAAATTATGCATGTATGTCAGGTGCTGAGAGTGAGACAGCATGAATATTATTCTTGCTATATATACATGAAAACTGAAGAACTTTCAGCTGATGGGTATTTTAGTTGCTCATTGAGTTGAATATTTTGTAGATGACTGTTCATGCCCCTCACCTATGAGGTTAATTGTACAAGCTTGGAGGGGGAAAAAAAGAATTTTGGAAATTTTTGTGCAGTTGTCAGAACTTTGAAAGAATTCTGTTCACAGCTGGTTGAGTTTCTTGTGATGTGTATTGACATAGCATCACTCATAGAAGTCTGGTAGAATCCATAAGCTTGCTATTGCAAGAGTTTCTGTTTTGCTCTTCCTAGGAAAGAGAGGAAAGCCTTAGACAAGACTGCACATGGAAGGAAAGGTGGGCATGAATATGACTTATGGTGTCAAGGAGAATCTCTCTAGTATCATCAGGATAATAATAGGAAATACAATTGAAGCGTCTCACAAAATTAAAATGGTATGATGGTATGGTTGTTTTGTTTTGTTTTTTTAAACAGTGCTTCTCTAGCATGTGTACAGAACACTAACTATTGGTGTAGACATTTTATACAATGTTCTCCTCTTTGATATATAATCCTAACATTCTGTTAATTTTCTATAGTGGCTTAAAATGGCATAAAGCTCAGATTGCTGGAAGTAGAAAGTTTTTGTCCTCTTGGGTCTGGATCTGTTTCTCTGTTTTGATAGGCCAGTGACAGTTAGTGTTCTTCTATGCATCTACTCTGAAGTATTTAAAAGAAAAATGCTTATATATGATATCACTAATAGTGTTTCATACAATCATGGTAATAACATACTTCTCAGTACTTCACAAATCTTTGGCTTATGGTTAGTATTCTGCTGTTGTACATTGCTGACAAGTTTTGATTTAGAAATGAACTCTAAAAAAGTGAAATAATTTCACATTTCTTCTACAATTCTTAATCTGATGGAAGGACCCTTCAGTCATGTTGATCAGTAAAATGACAATAACCATCCATAAAACTTTAATTCAGTTTTGCGTAACAGTATGTATATCCTAATAATGGTCCTAAGGTGTTGAAAGCATAGTTTTATTATACGCAGTAGCTGTAAATTTAGGAGTTTTCCAGTATGTTTAAGACATATATTCTTCTGCCTGAATAAATATCACATTTGACTCTATTTTATCAACGTAATGTCAAGTGAAGTCTCAAACATGAATCTTAACTTAAACTGGCAGTGTTCTGCTGCTTTGTACCACAGGCTGGGTCATGCCATGCTGGTATAACTTCTCCATGTATTTTTAGACTGGTTCTTCTTTAATTCAGTATGACAATATAAGTAGTGAGTTATTGACAGCAGCTAAAGTGAAACCATTATGACTGTAATCAATAACACACCTGCAGAGAATACCAACTACTACCAGGGACATATTTTGTATTGATTCAGAAGTTTATGCTGTCTATACTACACCCAGCCTGCTAGTTCCATAATTTATGTAATAAAATTTCTACTTTAGGGAAGCTGTTACTAAGTTAAATACCAAGAAATGATGACATATCAAGATGTAAATTGCATTTTGAAGATTTTACTACAAGCAGAAATAGCACTTGCTAAATTCCTGTGGGTTCTGATTCAGGACCAAGACACTTCCTTACTGCAGGCTGATAGATAATAGAAGTAAAATACCTCATTCCCTCTCTTCAGGCAATGTTTTAGAGTTGGAGGCTAAGATGCTGTTTTTAATGTGATGTGGTGATTGAATTGTGTAATCCATAAGTTTGAAACCTTGATAGACTTTGTCAGAAACAATAACCCTTATTCTAGTTCTGTCGTTAAACTGAAATGTAACTTTCTCTTCATACGATACATCTCCTTATGGGTACCTTCCAATTTAGAATATTCTATGATTCTGTAATTTTTCTGTGCCTCTCTCTAACAGAGGATAACAAATAATATAACAAATCATAACAATCTTGGTGTATGAAACTTCAAATTCAGTTGTTCATGCAGATTCATGTATACTTTATTAATTCTTGATTTGAATGACAAATGGAAAACTCAAATGTGCAAGTATTGCATGCACTGGCTTCCTAGAATATACAGCCTTCTATTTTTGGTGGTGTTACTGCCTTTATATTCAAGTATACCTACAATTTGTCAATAGGAGTAATCTTGGTGTATTCTTCAGGTTATTTAATAAAATCTAGTTCTTTGTTGACTTTTAGATCTCATTTGTTGCCTCTTTTCTGTTTAGTGGCATTATATGAAAACCACCTGCTGTAGGAACAATTGCATTATAAAAGGACTGGTTTGTGCTTCACATGTTTAAGGCTCAGTACTAAGAAGTTAAGCATCAGGTCTGTTTACTTGTTTTAAAAATGCAGTTGCAAATCGAGTCCTTAGGCTACCAAAGAAAAAGGAGCTTTTAGCATAAATCTTGATTTTTTTTTTAATTTGATTTTTTTAATTTTTTTTATTTTTTTTAATGTCAAAATGTAAATGTGTATTCGTATACATTTGGAAGACTTGAGGTCATGGAACACAACAGTTGAGGTCAGGAAGCACAAGAATTCTGTGGCCTTTCTCTCCATGCTTGTTTGAAACTGCACACAGTTTTGAAGGCATTTGGTACGTTCCCAAACCTGAGTAAAGAAAAGCTCAGAGGTACTTACAACTGTGAACAACTTCAAAATCAAAGTTTCCATTTATACTATTGTAAACTGTGCAATTAAGTGCAATTTCCAGTTGAGATTGTGTAATTCAGAGAATATTGAACATCCACTCTTGCCTCAGGCTGTTTAGTGGACTGTATTGCCCACAATTAAACAGATGAGCGCACAAATAAGGATAGGCATCCTTCCAAACAGTTCTAGCTATATTTAGCAAATTCTTCTCATTTCCCTGTCTGTAGGAGGGTAGTGATGTTGGTAACCTGAACATTAGCCAATAGAGCTGTGAGTTTCCTAAGCCCTGTCCTACAAGATGTTTCTCTTTCCTGTATTATTTTGACCTTGTATTGTCTCTCTTTCATTTTATATCCCAAGAGAGAAATTTGCTTCACATTCTCCATCTGAATCTAGAAATAAGAAGCCAGTTCTCTGTGCCCCAAAGGAATAGTAAGAACTTGAAAATTTCACAAGTTAAATGTTCTGAAATTTATGAAAGGTGAAACCAAGGCAGGGGGGAATACAGAGAAATCTCCTTTTAATGGAAACTATAGCTAAAGATTCCATAATTTTTCTACCTCATTTTATGTATCAATATTTGAAGTACTGCCTCTTGCTGAAATGCAGTAAGCTTTCGATGTAGCATTACCTTCAGAAAATACTGAATTCGCAGTTTTCTTAATTGCCATTTGCATTTTTTTCCCCTTCATAAACTTCTGTATTATCCAGATACATGTTGAAGTTGATGCTGTAGCTGGCAGGCTTGAAAGATGCAGCCAATTCACAGTATAACCTGCATCATTTTCCTAAATAAATGACTAACTTAAGAAAACATAAATAACAACTTATCTCATACTTGTTGCATGGAGGTGCTGTCTTACAGTATGGAGACCTTGTAACTATTAGACTTGGAAGTTAAGTGGTGTGAATTTTTTTTCTCCTGCTATTTTTTTTTTTTTTTTTTTTTAGGTTTGGTAAGAGGAATATTCCAGACTGCCCTGTACCTGAATCCAGAACAAATCTAGCACTCTATTCCCTTTCTTATACTTAAGGAAAATACTATTTCCTTTTCTTTCAAATATGAAGTTGTATAGATGCCATAACGTCCATCTGCATTCCTACAGCCAAATGCCTGGCTTTGGTATTTTAGGGGAAATTATGTCTGAAAGGATATCCTCTAAACTGCCAGTGTGTTACATTATTCCTTAGTCATCACTGAAACATGAGCTGTAGGGTAAGCAAATGATTTCACATTGGAACTTCCACTGGAGTTTAGCTGTGTGGGCTTTGCTTGGAGTTCTGCTGTTCTGCCTTTTAAGCATCTTCTACATAGCGTCAGCTTCACAAGAACTGACCATTCTGATGGTGAAAAATTTCTCCATTCCTCAGTTAATTTATTAATTTAAGCTTAGCCAGTTCATACTGGTTTGGTTACCTTCTTTCAGGCTTTATTTTGCTGGGCTAAATAATCCAAACTCTTGTTCTCTGCTAAGAAAATAGGCAGTTCATTCGCAGGTAGTTTCAGTAGTTCATATTTATGCTGATTCAGTCTTTCTCTAATATGCATCTCTGAAATATCATACTGAATTCCAGATGCAGTTCTTCTGTTGTCACATACACTGGTATTGGCAATTCCCTCCTCCTGCTAAAAATAGTTCTCTCTTAGATCTTAGTGTTACATTGTCTTTTCTCACACACAGCTCTCCCAGTTCTTATGTAGTTAACTAATACGTTCTTTTTGTCCTTCTGTCCTGAAGAAATCCGGGATAGGTCTACAGTTTCTAAGCTTACTTGAAAATGTATACATCTTATAGAATCATAGAATAGTTAGGGT
>NW_009922061.1:0-1765 GCF_000696875.1 Nestor notabilis
GACAGAGCAAGTGCTAAAAATACCACCGTGTCTGGGCTCTGCTCAGCAGGTTCCTGCGTCCTAATGCCACAAAAGCTGCTCTTTAAGCACGTGGGGTGGGGCTGGGAGTCTCCAGGGATGCACAATGGAAACAACGCGGATTCCTCTTCCATGAGGTAAAGCTGCAGGGCTGGGCACCGGCAGAGGTATCCAGGGAAGGATGAGGTTTGGGGTTTGGGAAGTGCTTTGGGGGACACTCACCCATGGAGTTAGAACCATGGAATCCAGCCTGGTTTGTGTTGGAGGGACCTTAAAGCTCCTCCAGCCCCAACCCCTGCCCCGGGCAGGGACACCTTCCACTAGAGCAGGTTGCTCCAAGCCCCTGTGTCCAACCTGGCCTTGAACACTGCCAGGGATGGGGCAGCCACAGCTTCTCTGGGCACCCTGTGCCAGCGCCTCAGCACCCTCACAGGGAAGAGCTTCTGCCCAAGAGCTCATCTCAGTCTCCCCTCTGGCAGGTTCAAGCCATTCCCCTTGGCCTGTCCCTACATCCCTTGTCCCAAGCCCCTCTCCAGTTTCCCACAAGGCAGGAGGAGGACAAGGGGGGACACTTTACCTTCAGGCAGGGGGGTGATGCTGGTGACACGGAGGTTGGGGCTGGGCAGGGGGAGAGCACACACGTCCCTCCCCAGGCTCCGCAGCAGCGGCAGCAGGAACGTGATCTCGTACTTGTGCAGGATCTTCAGGAACCCCACCTGGAATGGGGGACACGGTGGGATCACCCCATGGTTTGACACGGGAAGGGGTCTCACGCTGCCGTGGTCCTGCCTCATCCCATCCCCTTCCACATTCCCACCCCCGGGACCCATCCCGCAGCGATGGGAAGGGGGGGCTGCTCCCTGCCTAACTGGGGTAACAACAGAACACATTATCCATGGGCTCAGCCGCTGCTCCTGCTCTCTCAAAGCCAAGATGCTCCCAAGAGCATGCCTGGAAATGTCATTTCTCCACTGCTGTGATGCAAACCAGAGCCCTTGGAGGCAGTCACAGGGGCCATCTCCATGCAAAGCCATTTTGGGAAGAAGGGATCAAGCTCCCAATGTGCTGCAGCGCTCCAGATGCACCAGCAAACCCTCTCTATGGCAAAGCCAGGACGAGGGTGATCCCATCCCGGATCCATGGGGCACCCATTGCACAAACCCTACAGAGCTCCCAAATCCTCCATAGGGAGCAGGATGGCGGATGCAAAGCAGGTGTATCCCAAACCTATCCATAGGGAAGAGCTGCAGCCCCCCCATTCCTGATGCGGCACGTGCGGTGCCGGGTGCCCGTGCACGGCACAGGGGGAAAACAACAACATCCCACCCACAGCCCAGCAATTGCTAAGCAATTCCGTGCGGATTGAGGGAGAAATCCCATCACCCACCCGAGACAAAGCACTGACTCAGAGCCGGGGGAGCCTCACACCCAGCGCGCAGCACGGAGCGAGCCGGGCGCTCCAGGGTGCGGCGGGGGCGAAGGAAGGGCTGGATGGAGCCAGGGAATGGGCTGGGCTGGAATGGAGCTTAGACCCAGTCCCAAACCCTTGGCAGGGACAGGGACACCTCCCACTGGACCAGATTGTTCCAGCCTGGCTTCGAGCACTGCCAGGGCTGGATCCAGCCATGGTAAAGCAGCTCCATCACACCCATCGCCACCAAAGCCCGCGTTGTACCAGCGCACAGCGGGTGAGGAGCTGTGGGATGAGGAGCTATGGGATGGGGCTGGCAGCTCGTGCTCGTGGCTG
>NW_009922061.1:2038-2366 GCF_000696875.1 Nestor notabilis
GGAAGCCAGAATTGGGTGTTAAATGGGTGAATCTGGAACACTGGGAGCAAACAACTGCCTGCGGGGAAGGACCTGGGTTACCGACAGGACAAAGCAGGGGGATAATGGGGCCAGGAACATTCCCAAATTGGAAAACTAATGGAGATGGAGCGATATTTGGATGGGCACTGGTGGGAAGCCCCCGGGAGCGGGGCAGGAGCCCCAGAGCTCAGGGGGCTGCAACAGCCCCACAGGACAGCCCCAGTCCCACTGGGACAAGCTGGGTGACGCTGGGACCCCCCCGGCGCCCACCTTGACCAGGAAGCTGCCGTCCTTCTCCTGCGTCACC
>NW_009922062.1:0-425 GCF_000696875.1 Nestor notabilis
ATGAGATGAGATGAGATGAGATGAGATTATGGGTTGAGATGAAGTAAGGTGATGTGTGGTGAGTTGACGCGAGGTATGGTGAGGTAGAGTGAGAAGAGATGAAGTTAGGTGAGAAGAGATGAGATAAGGTGCGGTGTGCTGAGGTGAGGTGAGATGAGATGCATTGCGATGAGATGAGAAGCAATGCGATGCCATGAGATTAGATGAGATGCGAAGAGGTGAGACGAGATGAGGTGAAGTGAGATGAGATACGATGCGATGAATTGGGATGAGATGACATGAGATGACATGAGTTGAGATGAGATGAGATGAGATGAGATGAGATGAGATAAGATGAGATGAGGTGAGACGAGATGAGATGTGATGAGAGGCTATGCAAGGACATGAGATGAGATGTGATGAGGTGAGGTGAGGCGGGGTGAGGT
>NW_009922062.1:652-874 GCF_000696875.1 Nestor notabilis
AGATGAGATGAGATGAGATGAGATGAGATGAGATGAGATGAGATGAGAATGGATGAGAAGGGATGAGATGAGATGTGATGAGATGAGAGGAGAGGAGAGGAGATGAGATGTTATGAAATGTGATGCGTTGCGATGAGATGAGATGAGATGACATGAGACGAGATATATGAGATGAGATGAGGTTTGATGAGGTGAGATGGGATGAGATGAGGAGAGATGAGA
>NW_009922063.1:0-9473 GCF_000696875.1 Nestor notabilis
TTCCCCTTAGTGAAGCCATGTTGTCTGTCACTAACCACCTCGCTGTTTTCCGTGTGCCTTAGCAAGCTTTCCAGGAGAATCTGCTCCAAGGTTTTGCCAGGCACAGAGGTGAGACTGACTGGTTCCATTTTCCCCTTCTTGAAAATGGGGGTTATATTACCCGTTTTCCAGTCATCAGGAACTTCACCTGACTGCCATGATTTTTCAAATATGATGGGCAGTGGCCAAGCAACTTCATTCGCCAGCTCCTTCAGGACCCACAGATGGATTTCATCAGGTCCCATGGACTTGTGCACATTCAGGTTCTTAAGATGGTCTCGAACCTGATCCTCTCCTCAATTGATTGATTCTGAAAACTCATGTTTGATATATGGGCATGACGTTTTTTGGGTTTAGGTGTTCTTGTGATCCAAGTGCAGTTTTAGAACAGCCAGAGCAAGACCTGGTGCCCGGAGACTCTGGCTTCTGGTCCTGCTCTGATCAAAAATGAATTTGGCAGTTCAGGCCTTTCTGACCTGACATCAGATGGTGATGATCACAGAGACAATGTGTGAGGTTTGTTTTGCATCTTTTAAATAGTAACTATCTGCACAGGTTTTTACTTCATTCTGATTTTAATCCTTTTTTTTTCCTTTGTTTTAATAGAAAATCCATTAGGTATGAATAGTGTTTTGCAGTAATGGATCCTGCTTTTTTTTGATTAACAGATACTGTGAAACCTGCAGTCACATTTAAGTTCAAATCAGTGTGTATTTCACAACAAATGAACTAATGAATGCTCATGAAGGTGCCATCCTTTGGACATGTATTTTCACAGTAGCTTTTTAGTATTTCATACAGCTTTCATGTCAAAGCTTTTCCCAACTGCTATTTCAGAAACCAGGGATTAAGCACAAATCACTGCTCTACCTTTTTTTTGTGGTGGGAAGGGACCGTACCTTTTTGTGGATAGCTGGATGCATTGAACTGATGTGAGGATACCTTAAAGCCAGCTATAAAGTGAGGCCTGCCAGGACACTGCTCTTTCCTCACGTAGTTTAAAGGGAGATGTGCAGTGGGGTTTCTGGCAACTTGATAGCATTACTTCAGAAAAATATCTGAAATGAATAAATTAAATTTGAGCGCACACATCTCTAAGATTCTTTTTATGTTTCAGATCAAAAGCAAGAGCAAAGTAAATTGCCTGCTTGTCATCTTAGTATTATTGCATTGACTGGTTCAGATTTCCTTCTTATGCTAGCTAACAAAAGTGAGCGGAATACAGTTGAGTGAACGAAAAAGTGCTATTGAAGAAAAAAACATCAGTTAGACTTCTGTTAATACACAGCAGTGACCTGCTTGTTTCTTTGTTCAAGATGTAACAAGCTGTTACACAGCAATAACAAGAATTAATAGTAGCACTGAGTACCTGAAACATGAAGTCTGGGCAAAATTTTCTCCAGGAGGTATCTAAAGCAGATACTAAATTCTAGCAGAGGCTTACGCGGAGCAACTAGACCTGCATGGGTGTTTGAGCACTGAACACCTGCCTAGTGCAATTAGGATCTGAATAAGAATACATATGCTAAAAGGGGGAATTTGGATGAACAGTACCCATAAACACCAGATTGTTTAGGCAGAATCTGCCTCCCATAGCCAACAGGAGATAAAAGAAGTTCTAAATCCCATTCTCTCTGGTCTCATATTTGCATTGCTTACAGATCGCTCTTACTTCAGCTCCATACCAAAATACCTTCTTGAGTGTAGGCAGTTAGCAGATGTGAAATGTAGTTGTGGTAAAGTTGCACTATTTGCCTAGGAAGAAAAAAAGCTGCATGATTCACAGGCCAGACTTTGTACCTGGTGTCTGTCTGCTGTCTGGGATGGGTTTCTCAAATGCTTCCCTTGAATTCTCAGGCAAGGGTAGGTTTTGGTTTTCTTACAGCATAACTAAGGTTGCTGTATTACTTTTGTATACCTGCCCTTCTAATTACACAGAAACTGTATGTCAGGATTTGGTTTACCTATATGATGACACAAAGGCTTCTGATCCTCTTTTAATTCCAAAGGGTAAACTCCCTGGATGGTGGGAAAATAGATAAAAGATAGCATTTATTTCTCTTACAAAGCACTATTTACCTTACTAAAAGTGTGTCGCATGGCTTTACACCTCACTATGGTTTTATGATTGTTACTTTTTCCTAACTTTTTTGCTTACCTGTGGAAAAAGTGGAAAATATTGGAAAGTACTTGTTTCTGTAGTAGCACCATCCCTTACTGGAAGCTGTTAAGGGTATTTTATGGACCCAGCTGATGTAATCAAGCAGGTGAAACACCAGGTGTCTAAATGTTCAGTCCTTGATCCTTCATTTAGCTTCCACTTAATGCTGCAAGGAAGGACCAAGATAAAGTCAGGTCCATGCTAGATGCATGCCCAAAAGTAGCACCTACAATGTTGCTGGACACCATTGGTTATAGTTTAAGCGCATGAAGGACAGGAAAGTGCCACAAACGTGGATCCATTATAGGCAGCTCTAAGCTGAAAGCAAACTAGTATCATTAAGCCTAGTGTGACTTACGTCCTCCCAAACTCCACACAAAGCCTTAGCTCAGAGGCTGCAGTAAGCAGCCTCATCAGCATCCTCTCCATCAGGGCTTGCTCTTCTAACAACAGTGCTACAAGGCAAGATGGGTCCCACTTTAACAAGTAGAAGGTATGTAAAGATGCCACAGTGTTCAGTTTTGCTCTCAGTATTAGGAAACAAGGGAAGAGAATGCCCAGCCATGGCATAAACAGCTCCAGATGTCACTGCAGAAAGATTGGGGGGTAGAGGAGGCAAGTGCAGCCTCGTGGTATGGATAGGTGTGCATGTAATGAAGAGAGAAAGCCAACCGTATCCTGGGCTGCATCAAAAGAAGTGTGACCAGCGGATCGAAGGAGGTGATCCTGCCCCTCTGCTCTCATGAGACCTCACTTGGAGTGTTGTGTACAGTTCTGGTGTCCCCAACATAAGAAGGACATGGAGCTGTTGGAGCAAGTCCAGAGGAGGGCCATGAGGATGATAAAGGGGCTGGAGCACCTCCCGTATGAAAACAGCATGAGAAAGTCAGGGCTGTTCAGCCTGGAGAAGAGGCTCACGGAGACCTCAGAGCAGCCTTCCAGTATCTGAACGTGGCCTACCAGTGTGCTGGAGAGAGATTCTTCATTAGGGACTGTAGTGGTAGGGCAAGGGGTGATGGGTTCGAACTTAAACAGGGGAAGTTTAGATTAAAAGTAAGGAAGGAGCTCTTTACTGTGAGGGTGCTGAGGCACTGGAATAGGTTGCCCAAGGAAGTTGTGAATGCTCCATCCTTGGCGGTGTTCAAGGCCAGGTTGGACGTACTCTTGGGTGACATGGTTTAGTATGTGGTGTCCCTGCTCATGGCAGAGGGGTTGGAACTAGATGATCTTAAGGTCTTTTCCAACCCTAACTATTCTATGATTCTGCTGCTTGAATTGCTTAAGTATGTCACGCTAGTCACTGTAATAAGATGCAACATGGTAGGAGTTGAGAAATGACTGCTCACTCTCAGACTGACTGTGCCATCTTTATTTTATGATTTTAAGGACCCAAATAATATCTAAAGTACAGAATATCTGTAAAGAGCCTGTTACATCACAGGACTTCTATATTCTTACGCTGCCTTTTGAGGTATTCTGATTGGGTTTCTCCCAACCACAAAGCAACTCAAATTGTTTTGATAGGTTCCTGCAGCTGAGTCAGAGCAAGCTCTCAAGAGTTATGTTGACTGACTTCCAAGTGTAACTCCTACACCAGAGGGATGAGCAGGTTGCACTGAGCAAGAGAATTAGGACTGATAAACTAAAATAAGGTAACAGACAAGTTCTAGCTGACAGTGACTAGTTGACTAGTATTCAACATAAAGGTAACTTCATCCTCTGTTTTCCACCTTGAAACATTTGCTATTAGAGAAGGGTTCAGATTTTGAAATATGAAAGCCCATGTAGCTTTCATGAGGCACACAGCAGAATAATTTATATTCTGCTTTCCAAGCTGCTTAGTTTTTAACTATACTTTGAGCCTATTTTATGTATATCAGTTTTGAAATCACTCCTATAAAACCAAAGGATTGATGTCGCCTACTGTGTTAAGACATGCTTACCTATGCCCTTTTTCATTTAATCACTGTGAAAGAGGCCTAAATCTACTGCAGGAAAAAAAGGTGGAATTTGTTTCTGGGTAGAGAAAGAAGGATTTCCTTGTGCAGTTAGAGTGTGTTCTTAAGCACAGCTTTCTGCCTTTAAATTGCTTCTGCTCTTTTCCAGAATTTCTGCTGTCTGAAGGCAAGATCAGTTGTTGCTGCTGAGGGGTTTTTATGTCATTTAAGGTTATAGTATCTCACAAATTACAACATTCTCTGGCCTACCACTTGAACACGACTAAGCATGTGTTACCTTTTGCGTAAGCATGGAATGATAGATTGCTGGAATATATGAAAAATAAGAAATGAAGTTTGGTATTGTCATCACAGTGTCCATTCCTGTGTATCTGTATATGTAATGATAAAAACAATGGTAGGAAAGGTCATTATCAGTGCTGCGTATTTAAGGACAGCTTTTAGGCTGGGGTGGTAAGCCAGACCTTTGCTGTGTGCAGGAAGCACCTCACATTGTCCCTGACAGCTGGCACGTGTGCCCATATGTGCTGAGCTTTACTCTTCAGTGCTGTCCTCCTCAGGAACAGGCATGTGTTTAGACCTGTGCTTGTTAGCTTATTGACAATAGAAACACAAATGATGTTCAGCAAGGTACAGCATCTACTGGCCACCTAGTCATAGTTGTCAGGAATACATACTGTGGGGTTTGACTCACTTCATATTAATTAATTAATATATTTTTAGCTGCTTTATGTAGAACCATCCAAGTGTCATTATGGTTAAGGAGCTCACAACCTGTTGTATTTCAATAAACAAACTACACCTAAATCCTTTCAGTGTGTTTGAAAACTTCTGAATTTTCATTCATAGCTCCATAAATCAACACCTGTAACCTAAACACCTGTAACTGAATATAGAATCAATTTACATGTTTTGCACTTGATGATAAACAACAAAATTCCCAGTGTTTTCAGCCATCTGGTCCAATAACTTTTCTGTTTCACAATACTATAAAATAGCATTCCATGCAGCTTCAGGAAGCTGTAACAGTCTGAAATCCAATGATCTTAGACTAGCATGCCAAAAATTTATCCCCAAACCTGTTTGTAGAATTAGCTGTTTATACTAACTCCACATTTTCTTTCAAAATAAAATATGTATTGTCTTAAATTAGCAACAAAGATGATGAATAATTTTTTGCCAAACCACAAATGCTGTTGAGGGTGATGCTCAGCTGCCTCTGTCACCAGTGCAGAGTGGCTAAATGGTGAAGGATGCTGGTGTAACTGGGAATGAAATGCTTGTCTGTGACAGCATGTTATCTTTTAGGGGGAGCTAGGTTCTCAGCTCTGTTGCTAATGTTTTTACTAACCTTGACAAGAAAGATAAGTGCTTAGCATCAAAATTACTTTTTTGTTACATTTTTGACTCATGAGACTAAACAAGGTTTGATTATTTTGTAGTAATAAAACATGTTATTAAAAATTATGAAACATCAAATGGGGAGGGGAAAATAATCAATTTGGTAGCATGAATTTGACCTGTAATGGCAATCAGAAGGGCCATTCAGGTAGCGATTACAGCTTCTATCCACTGATCTTTTTAATGTTTGCAATGCAGAAGAAACAAAAAGCAGAAATTGCTGGTTTGGAGGTGAGGATGACACAGTTTCATTTCATTGTAAATTGTTTCCAAATCTCTGCAAAAATTCCATAGCTTCTGAGAGGCGTGGCAGGAGAGTAGACCTGTCATATGGCTCATCTTTAGAAGCCGGTCAAAATCAGCATTTGCAAACCTAATTAATTTGTTTGTTAAAATGCCGTATTCTAGGAAAGAATGGTTGGACTTTCTTTAAACATTTGCTTACCTGATCACTTTGACCATGATTCAGACAAGGATTTCAAAGTACATTATAAAGCCTTAAACATGCAGTGTGTTTGTCCTCTTTACCTGCTGCTGCTTGGCATTTGGCTTTTCTTCTACTCCTGACCAGGCTTGAATGATACTTGCATGTGACCCATCCAGAATTTTTTGATGTAGCTTATTGTTGACTCCTGCAACAGATCAAATGTATTTTTTCAAGTTTATAATGATTTTTTTTTGCTCAATACAGTCCAAAATCTAGTCTATTTAAAAAAATGAAACATTAACTAAGTCATTTAAAATACAGAAGAAATCAGAACATACCTGCCCTGTTTGTACCTCATACTATGTAAACATTCCTGCATGTCATTACCATGCCTAACTCCTCTTGCAGGTGGTCAACCTTTCCTTTTCTGCTGCTCTCATCTTTCTTCGCCTCTTACTATTCTCAAACCCGTACGAGGTTTCTTTGATGTACGTGGCCCTGTTCCGTCTGTGGTAACCCCCCAGTGTCTTCAAGGAAAGACGATAAATTATCTTCTCAATATTTATTAATTTGTCTTGCCTTTTTTCCTCCCCTTCTCTCCCCCCCCCCTTTTTTTTTTAAGGTCACTGACCATGGATAAATAGGTTTAAACTTTCCTTAGGGAATTTTCTCAATGTTAATTAACAAATACAGCTCCACAATCCTTGGCTTTCAACTCATGTTTCAGTACAGTCATCCTTTAGGCAATTACCTATTACTGAATGTGTTTTTCTGGTTTTAATCAGCTTCCTTTAGAATGTTCCTTCTTTCCAGCCAAAGGAGTAGCAAGACAACAAAGACACCTTGGAGTAAAAACAAAGGAGTTCTGAGTCCAGTAACCCTAGAAAGAGCTACTGGAGCAGAAGAAAGTTTTTACTCATTATTTATTGGAATTGTTTTTTTTACTGGATTTGGAATTGGAATTATTTTTACTCATAATTAATTGGAATTATTTACTGTTGTTTACTAATGATTTCTTTAAAGTGCAAGTTGAGGTAAGTGGTTTACTTCTAATTTTATGTTTTCTGAACCATTAAAGACTGAAAGTAAACATGATACCTGTAGCTGTACTTTCTATGGAACCTTCCTACCAGCCCAGCAGCTGTGTAAGCCTCAGCATATACCCTTAGCAGTGTCTTGTACTGGATACACATTTTCACATGCAGCTGCTAACTAAATACTCTCTTTTTTCTTTTTCTTTCTTTTTTTTTTTTTTTTTGTTAAACAGGTGTTAAAGCTGTATTTTCTGGACATTACCACAGGAATGCTGGAGGGTCCTACCAAGGACTGGAAATGGTGGTTTCATCAGCAATAGGATGTCAACTGGGAGAAGATACTCATGGGCTTCGAGTGGTGGTTGTCACAGATGAGAAGATTGCTCACCAATACTACAGTTTAGACGAACTGAGCAGTCAAGGCATGGAACAAGAGCTGCTGGCTATGCTTGCTGAGCACAGTTAGGCCGTGTCCAATTATGTGGGTTTTTTATGTGTTAGACAAATAGAAGGTGTTTCAGAAAGTTTCCCCAAGCTGAAGTGGGAGATTTCTGACCATGGACCATGCCCCAGAACAGCTCTCCATTTGTTATCATCTTAAATAGAAAGGTTTCTCTTTCTGAAAATGAGACCTATCAGGAATAGGGAAGAATAGCAGAACTGATACAGTAATGTATCATTGAAAAGAATAGTTCTCAAAAGTTTTACTTTGTTCTTAGGTAAGACTTTCTTGTCAAAGTGTACCAGAGAGTGAGAGTTGTAGCTTCTAGATAACCCTTTAACTCAAGTGTTTCTTTCTTTTATATTTGAGAGGGTATTTTAAAATCAATAAATTTATTCAGTTCTGTTAAGCTCTGGACAATATAAATGGAGCATTTTCTTTACTCCGTCAAAACAAATCTCATCCACCAGACTTTTAGCAACCTTAATATCAGATCTTGTTGCCTAGACATTGTACTTTCTTCTGTTTCCCATAAATTATTTCTTAGCTGTTCAGAGCCAGCAGCAACAGGACAGCAGACAAGTTCTGTTTTGCAGTCACAACTTGGGTTTCTGTTATATCCTGGTTTTACATAATGAGAAGTTTATAAATGAAACTAATAGAGATGCCATTGACAGAATCTAAACATGGAACAACTATTTTTCTTCTGAAATGTTACTACCAATCAATTATCTACACCATTCTTGCTATAGCTTCACAAGTTGGAGTAGTTGGAATGTTCTGTACTGAATACTGTTATCAGAAGTCACTTTGTTGATTCATAGACAGGGGGAGAGCTTTAATCTCCAAAAGAAATTTAAGAGTGCCTTGCTGAAACACTATACAATACTAAATGTTGAAACCTCCAAAACTGTATTTTCTTCACTGGAACAAGTCTTCTTTAAAAATAAATGATATAAAAGACGTTTATGTGCTGCAATCCACCTATATTTTTTAGCAAGTGTATCTATCTGATTTGTTTACTATTAAATAAATTAAAAAAAGTCTTCATGTAGTTAAACCATGATAACCCTGTTGTATCTTTTAAGTATTCAGTTAAACACATTATAACCTATACCACAGGTTATCTAGAAATAGAGATTGCACAGCTCTAGCACCTGAAGAAGGAAAACCAGAAGCAATACTGGCTGAAAAAGTAGTGCATTCTGTTTGGTTTATGTATACTCACATACAACATGTTCACTAGAGAATGTTACAGATATTTAAATATGGGAAGAGAGATGAAATGCTGTGGGGAAGGGTCAGCTTTATTACGTCTTACACACCAGTTTATCTAGAAGGCTCCTTCAACCTTGGTCTGTGGTACTTGTGAGATTCTACAGTGACCTCTGTAGCATTTCTTTGCCCCAGTGAACTAGCTGTGCCTGAAGATGAATGACTCCCAGCCTATTCCAGTGACCTAAGCGCAGGTAATGTTTGCTTCGTAAAGAAATAAAAGGATTTTGCTTTTATTCTCCACCTGGTTTCATTTAGTTGAATATTTTCACAGTTTCATTTTCAAGGGGACAGCTGGGAAACATGAAGTAAAATCTAAGGCTTCATTACTTTGAAACAGGCAGGAACCTAAGCAGCCAAGAACAGTTTCATCGGAAGTTAAGCACCCATTAGTTCAGCTGCTGGGTTTAAAAATCTCTGTACCTAGATACCTTTTAAGCCACTGGCTACTATTAAAATTTGGTCTTACATAGCTGGGAGCTATTTAGTAATCGCAGCTAAACAGTAGTGCCAAGAATGCACAAGGGAATGCACGAGGGGATGCTAGTGGGGAGGGAAGAACAGTCTATGACTTCACTCTTTCGAGTCACTTTTTACATCATATGGCTGAAGAAGCTCAGCAGGAGGATAATCTGAGCATGGGATATTCTCTCTGCTCTGGCATAATATGGTAAAGATGAATGGAGGAAAAGTTTAAAGAGGGTATTTTTTTTTTAATACACCTGTTAATTACTGG
>NW_009922064.1:0-42441 GCF_000696875.1 Nestor notabilis
CCTCTCCCCTTGTTATCTCCCTTATCATTATCATTATTGTAGGTAGCAGCACTGGTTTGTATTATACCTTAGTTACTGGACTGCTCTTATCTCAACCCGTGGGAGTTACATTCCTCTGATTCTCCTCCCCATCCCTCCAGGAATGGGGAGGAAGAAAAAGAGGGGGAGTGAGCGAGCGGCTGCGTGGTTCTGAGTTACTGACTGGGCTTAAACCACGGCACTTGGCAACACAAATAGTGATTTGTTATTAGTCAACACACCATTAAATCATATTGACTCCTCATTAAGCATGATTTTAACAATTTAATTCAGGTAATTTTACAGTGTTAGGAGTCTGACACCTTGCCTTGAGTCACAGGTACTAACAGAGCAACTGGTTGAGGGCTTCTTTTAAAGTTATTTAATTATTTCTACAAAATACAAGTGAAAAGAACTTCACGCAGGAGAATCTGAAGCAAAATGTGTTTTCTTGGTTTGTCTGGTAAAGTAGCATTTTGGATGGTGATTTAATTTTTAACTGATCAAAGACATGACATTTCATAGTTTTATAGGTAAACTAAGTATGAAATTTAATTTCAAGAATCAGAGATTTGCGTTTCAGTATTTAATTGAAAGTGGGGTTTTTTTCCACTCTGCAATTAGGAAAAAAAAGATGCTGAAATAGAGTTTCCCATACTCACATGATTTTAAACATTGGGAGTATCTCAGAAGTTTCGTCTAACTAACCAGAAAAGACTGATACAATTATTTCATTCCATTCTCTCTACCATTTTTACTTAAAATGAAGTTCTGGATGCTCCATCCCTGGCAGTGTTCAAGGCCAGGCTGGACAGGGCCTTGAGCAACCTGATCTAGTGGAAGGTGTCCCTGCCCATGGCACGGGGGTTGGAACTTGATGATCTTAAGGTTCTTTCCAACCCAAACCATTCTACGATTCTGTAATGCCAGAAGAGCAACATATCACAGCCCAACCCACAGATGCATAACCCTGCTAATGGGGATCAAGAATGGGGTAAACACAGGAGGGCTATTGACTCTAGCTGTCACAGCACAAGTTATCAGCAATGCCAAATAGCATGGACCCTAAAAGGAGAAAGTATCTCCAGAAAGCAGACCTTCACAATTAAGGTTGTCCCATCCTCACAGATAAAAGAACACTTGGTGTGCTTGGTTCCCTGCCTCCATCAGGCCCGTCCCATGCAAGTTTCCCATCACAGACTTACCCTGCAATACCCTCCCTTTGCACAGACAAAACACAGCTTATGAAACTGGCCAACAGTGCTTGCAATGGGTGGTTTATGGCCTTCATGTAGAAAACTGCCTCTACCTCAAATTCTCTAAAGATAATTCTCTTAAACTCCTTCGGGCACTCCTTTTATTTCACTTAGTGCAAAGAACATGTTATAAGTGATCATTTGTTAAACCTGTCACGTCTCCCCCCACTGTGGCTATGGTGAGAGTTCACTAGAGGCCACTAGGATGAGATACCACAGAAAATTTTAAAAAAAGGAAAGAAAAAGAAAACGGGGGAAAAAAAGAAAAATCACAGCAACCACACAATCTCTTTTTATAGACTGACTCTTCTCACTGCTCCTGTGTGCACAGCCTTGGTACTCACCACGTTACTCTTGCAACAGACATAATAAGCCAAGTCACATAAGCAGCCCAGAAACTGCCTTTGGGAAGTTTCCATCTCATGCCATTACGTTGCCTTATTTCTCTACACAGAATTATTTCTTACATGTTGCTGCGGAGGTTGCAGGAACCTCACTCCCAAGGCAGAAACTCGGTTTACGCAACCTTAGGAAGCTGAAATAGCTCTCCGCTGTCAGCCAACGGTGGCAATTTATGCTCTATTTTGATCCTTTCTTCAGGTTTTCCTCCCACTTTGTGCAGTAGCACAAGCAAGGACCAGATCCAACAGCTTGTTAACAGGAACTGTGCAACATCATGGTATTATGTCTCCTCAGGAATCTAACTCGGCACCCACTTGTATTTACTTATGCAAATAAATACGTCCCTTCGAATATACCCTCTGGTGAGGATCAGCTAGCACAGCAGTGTACTCACACACACCCCTCCATTTTTCATCACAGCTAAGCATTTTCATTTACTCTTCCAGGAAGCACCAGGAAGCAACGAATCCAGCCACAGAGATAAAGGGATGAGGGGGCAGGCACCTGGGGGAATTCAAATTACAACCTGTTGAGCAAGCAATTATTTCAAGCCCTGCTTTTAATGTCAGGCCTGCTTTCCTGGAGACCAACTGGCACATTCAAGGGAATAACAAACACAGGCAGCACTAGGAAGTTACTTGACGCAGAAAATTTGTGACAGCATGTGCATGGCTACGTCATGCCCACACTGTGTTTGGAAAATAACCTAAAATCAGGTTATTCATTTTCCATTCATCTTCCAGATATATTTCTATTTTTTTTTGGTGTGTTTTGTTGTAGGGGCTGGGGGTTGGTTTGGTTTTTTTTGTTGGTTTGGTTTTGGCTTGGTTTCCCTCATTTGTTGTCATGCTTCCCTTACATACAGTAGACAGCTGCTGGACACTCAAAATCCCTCATGAAGTCACTAAGTAATGTCACCACTTATTGCTTTCCACCTGCAGCCCCATCATCACTAATTACAGCTTCCATAAATTAGTTCATTGGTGACATCTAAATGAAGCCATTTACAAATTGCAGTGTTGCTGTGCAGCCCAGCTCCCCAGTACAGTAATGACATGTAAACTCCATCAGACTGCACAGGAGAGACAATGAGCTGGATTTACCATTATTACTGTCCAGTCACGATGGCACAGATTTAATTTTATCTCATGCATATAGGATATACGTGTGCTGCTCAAAGAAGAGAATGGGTGCTTGGATTTCCAGTGCTCCCGCATTCATTACAAACCCAAGGAAAAGGGAGAAAAGCAGCACAATGGACAGTTAATATTCAGACAACCATTTGGGGAAGCTTTGCCCCAGGCCACCTCATGCTCTGACTAGACTGTGCTGCAGAGATGCAAACTTGCATTGCTAGTGGTGGGGCATCCAGGAATGGGCAGGGAAGCCCTTGCACCCTGGTCACGGAAGGCTCCAGCACTGTATCCAGCCAGCTGACCCATGTGAAATGAAAGCACGGCTCCCACTGCAGGACTGGCAAGCACAGAACAAAGAGCTGCAGTTTTTCCTCCTGAAAGTAAGAGCTAATGTGGTAAGAATTTTCTGCTTTAAACCCACTCTCCACAACCCACAACATCAAAACAGAATAATCACTAGGTAGTCACTTTGGAAACAGCCACACCACAAACCTTCAGTGAAAGTGTGGTAGAAAGACCAAGACAAAAAATATATTTAAAAGCACCCCAAAGCCTAGTTTTGCCATGGATGCAGTTCCAAGAGTTTGAAGTAAGGTGCTGTTTGAAAACAACCCTTCCAAGTACATTGATTGTTTCTTGCTTGCAGAAAATCTCAAGTTAGGGCTCCCATTGATTTATGTCACACTTAAAAGCTTAGTTCTCTTGAGTTATTCAGCTACATTTCAAGCCAAGCAATTAATTCTTACTTTTAAAAAACTATCTAGTGTATAGAAAGTTTCTGGAGTGACACATAGCACTATAGAAATTAGTCTCTTAGAAAAATGCTAAGCATTCCTATGCCAACATATTTCATAGATTGAACTACTCTGATATTAGCAGCCTTTGTAGCAAATTTTGTCACTTTGGTGGCATTTGAAAGCACGTCCTGTTCACCTATCACATAAGCACTTTATATGCGAAGGTAACCAGGAAAAGAAGGGGTTCATTTTTTGACCACGTAGATACAGGAACATTGTTCTTTCCCTTTCAGTTAAAACTTTATAGGAAAAAAGGATTAAAGGCAACATATTCTGGCACCTGAAACACTGATACTTGCATGTGCTGTTAGCCTGGAGGGAACCTGCAGCTCTCCACAATGGTTTGGCTGCCATTCTCACCGTCGCCATCTGCAAGAATTTTCCCTGTTAAACATCCCAGTCTATATATTTATTTAAATGCTAAGAGGAACTTTTTCCATCACTTCAAATCTGTGCTTAAGCACCTACAGGAGCATGAAGTGTAAGTACCCTGACCTTGTTCAAAAGCCCTGCCTTAGCCTTTTTTGACAGTCACGTTCTTCGCAAGTGATCAGGCATGCAGAGCTGGCCATAAGCTGCATGCAACATGGAGAAAGCACCATCCTTAGCCCTGAGTTTCAAACTATGGTAGTGAGACTTCAGAGAGCAGCCACAAGAAAAGTTGCATCAACCACCATCTTTTCCCAATGCTTAACAGAACATATGAAGTGCAGAGTCATTTTCAGCATTAATTGGCTCCCTGAACTAAAGACAAGAGCTTTGCTGGGGTAAGTACCTATGGCATATCCAAAACCTAATCCTCAACCACACAGGAAATGCTTTCAGCCACCCAAAGACATACTGCAGTAGTCAGTCTTTTCCTAAGGATGTTTACCACCTTCCCTAATTAACAACAGTACATAAAGAACCCATCCAGAGTCTGGGTTCACCAAGACAAACATGTCACTGCAGTGGGGCTGTTGTGTGTGTCATGGCTTGTTGTCAGGCTAACTATTAATGCACTCATTCACATTTGCACAGGACCCACTCCACAATCACAGTTACTGGAACTTTATATTGGAACCCCTATGAAAATCCAAAAGCTCATGAAAACACGAAAGTGACCAAGGTCAGGGGGTCATCTACATCAACCTGAGATAAAGAAAACAGCACTTCTCTGATGACATTTCAGCCAGCCCGTGCCGCACGCCGCAGGTTTGCTCTGGATGCTGGAGCTTTTGCATGTGTATGGAGTAAAGCCTAAAGCTATGGTGGCACGCAGATGTTGCCAGAAAAAAGGAGAGGGTCTACCCAGCTAGATTTCCTAGATAAAGGTGGCACCCAGGGCACAGGTAATGGAACAGCTCCACACACCCACTGCACAGGGACTGTGGGCACAGGAATAAAAACAACTCTGCAGAAGCTCATCAGCCTCCTCACCCCCATCTCAGCTAAGCATTTGCCTATGCCTCACACGCCATGGGCACCTGTCACAGCACTGAGACCCACTCCAGACTTACTTGCAGAGCCACCCTCAAACATCCCACTGTGGGAAAAAGGAAGGGCAAGACCTCTCATGGCAGTCGCTGAAGCCCTGTTTCATATCAAACACAGCAAAACATAATCTTTCCAAATAACATAAAGTAATTAAAAAAGTCTAACTCCTTTCTAACACAGCCAGCAAGTGGTATACACCCCCAAGAAGCACATACCTGCTTTACTTCAAAGAATTCCAGGAACATCCAAATCATCCAACATCGTTGCCTCACAGCTCCTCACAGCAGCTATGCCAGGCCCAGAGCGCTCATCTTCCTCAGGTGCAAACAAGCCCCACATTGCACAGCTGAAGCCCACTGTGAGCCAGACCTGCAGCTATGATTTTACAGCCCTTACAAGCATCACCACACCTGGAAACCTGAAGCAAACCCAGGCTGAAAGCTTCTTAACCAGCCCCCAAGGCAAAAGACACAAAGTTGACTTTGACTGTAACTACATGGTAATGATATGATCTGAGACAGTGTTAAAAATCTCCGGCTGAGCAGTGCTTCCTCAGACCATGATTTTCATGTTTCCCTGCTAAAAGCTAAAAACCCTCTAGTGTTTCCCAGCAGGGAGTCTTCTTTTTTAAAGAGCTACCCTGGCTGAATATCTTCTTTATTTAAGAGTTCATCAAGGATTCTCTTAAATTTGCCTTTTAAGCTCATACTTTTTAAAATTTTACTTTGCAGCTGCACTGTCTAGAAACGTGTATTTTATTTATTTCCTCCTTCTGCGTGCTGGATTCCTCTGCAATTACAGGAAACCTGCAGTGGCAGGACTCCAGCAGGCTTTTGGAAAAACAGCAAATACCATGAGGGTGTGAGAGCTTGCAAGACCACAGATCTGTCCCTGTCACAGCAATAACATGCTTTCCCTCTGTGATTGTAATAAAATCATGAAGTTACGTGAAGGATGAATTTTACTTGTTATGTTTTAACTTGTTCATTAAGAATAATCCTGGAAATTCAGCTGTAGGAAGATGTAGGGGCTGGCTATGTGTCTGGGAGAGGTTTGCTCCTCTTCTCACCAATGCTGCGTGACTGAGGAGACATGTTGAGCTCAGCACAGCTCTTTCCAGCAAAGAACAACTCATAGGACAATGCTCTTTCATCTGCCTTGGATTTGGTTATCACCTCAAGCATTTCGGAGGGTCCTGATGGATATCTCTGGTGAATTTTGATGTTGCAGGTTGAAATACTTCCACCCATGGAGGCCTGTGCTGGAGGCAACCCCATGTACCTCCAGGAACAGAGCAAAACCTGCTTCCGTACCTCGGTCCTTGATTATAAATCCTCCGTCTTCATTTCAAGCACTGGCAAATGCATCTCTTACACCTAGACAGGGGACCGTGACCTGGGACACCTGGGACACGCATGTATGTCCCCTTTGGCAACTGCATGCAAAAAAGGCACAACAAGTAATGCAGCCTTCCTCCCGATCATGCAAAGTACGTGTACATTCGCCTTCCCCTTTGGGTTCAGATTTTCATTCTGAGAAGGGTGACAAAAGGACAGGTTTCAGAAGAACAGCCTACTCTTCATGGGCAGTGGGGAAGCCTTTTGCAAAGAAGCAAAGTCAGGCAGCAAAGCTTCCCTTTGAATTATGTTCACATACTTCTCCTTACCTTTTCTTCCTGATCCCTTCAGCCAAGGTGGTGGCACCTCTGGGAAAACATACAAACTTAATCTTTCTCAAGTCAGGATTGTTTTGCCAGTGACAGTAAGTAGTCTAAGAACAAGTCAGGGACACAATCTGGTTTACCAAGTGCAAGCCTTTTCCAGGGACAATTGCGCTTGTAGCCCCACTGGCAGGGAGCAGACTGCGGACTTGGTGGTTCTTATTTGTAAGGAGGCCAGCATCACTTTTCTTTTGCGTCTGTTTGTTCACGGACTGGCATGCAGCCTGACATACCGCCTTACTCTAAATACCAGGACTATGGAATAAAAATCGTTTGCTGTTAGTCAACCAAAGCTGTCTTTTTTCTCTCTCTATTGATTACTCCTGAATAATCAATTGACATTTGGCACAGTCTTATTTATAATAATTCAAGTCAGCAGCAGCATAATTTAGAAACTGGCTACTAGGCATGTGTTGGTAATGAATCGAATCCATGGATAATTCAAATTCATAGACTAAAAAATTACATTTAAATAATGTTAAGGTTATGACAACCTGACAAAAGACTACAAATTCAATGTGAAAACTTTTCTCCTTCCGTGGCTGAAGGGAAAGCCTGGAGAAGACATAAGAAAGGACCAGCATTTGCTGCCTCCCCCATGATTGTGCAACACCTTTGGGTCCTTGCCTAGGTGACATCACCTTTGTGTTGAACTGAACTGCAACCCTCCTCCTTATTCACCCATTTGCAGTGGTATCATTTTATCCCATAGCAGGGAATGGATGTGTATTTTCCCACAACAGATTGCTTGGCCTGGTACGAAGCCAACAGAACATGGTATGCAAACCTCCCCTAGTTTTTGGATTATGGAGCTGGCATGTGTTTATCCAGCTGTTGCATGGAAGCAGCCTTGCTGGGAATGAAGCTCTCACTAACACCCAGCTCCTGCTGTAATCCCAGAAATGGTCTTATTCTCCTTGTTGCACCCCGTGCCAAATTTCATTGCAAATAGAGCCTGAATCTAGCACAGAGGGTTACCCTTAAACCTGCAATAGGAGACACACAGAAATGGTAGGTAACTTCATGCTGAGCAACCTAACGGCTATTTAAACCTTTCATTAAACAGCTGGTTAACCTGCTGTTAACCCATTTTCCCACTGGATTTAAAAGCCACAGAAATACATCCAGATGCCTTGGTGTACTTACAGCCTGTCCCAGAAAGACAGGTTTTCCTGAGACCACATTATTGGCCTGAGAACTCAGAGGTGCACAATCCGTATCTCATGTGAAATAATTGGGTTTCTCTAGCAAAAGTCCTCTCTGCAACCTTCAAGAGGCTCTTCCCCCTTGGGGGGTCAGAGCCAGAGACTTCAGGCTAAATGCAAGTCCTCTCCCCTTCCCACACAAATGGGACTGGCACTTGAGTTTCAAATCCACAGCAACATCATCTCCCTACAGAACTACACGGATAAACATGGCAAATGAATTATTAGACATCTTAGGTATTCAGCATTAGGTTGACAAAAGGCAGCTCTTCATGGTACACTACCTTACATCTATATTGAAACCAAAAAAACCAGAGAAAGCTTATGGCTGTGTGCTGGATTGCAAACACTATGGGGTTTGCAGCAGAATTTCAATTATGGGAAAATGCACTGTCAAGCCCTTATTCAAACCCTTAATTATCAAAGCTTAACTACTACATATTACTGAAGGAAACTGTAATTCACTTTGAAAAAGACCTGGTTTACACCTATAATTAAATTAATCATAATTAATTCCAACAGCTACTAGTATAACTATTGAAGGAGAGAAATATTAAAGAAATGCATTGTCAGAGATTGCTTACAGCACTGCTATGGTGGAAAAAAATGTGTGCTGTGCCAGTTTTCCCATTGGTTCTGCATGCAGGTATTTAGCAAAGGACACTAAACTCTTTATTTCATTTCATACTTGTTTTTTAATGTGCCCTTCTCCCCAGCCTAAGCCACATTCAGATCTTGGGTATTTACTAGGTATCACTTCTAAGATCTAGCCTCTCCTGCCTGCCTAGAGAGTTTGTCTTTTGCTGGAGCTATCCCTTCTGCCAACTCCAAATGTTGTCAAGGGATCACCCTATTGCTTGGAGCAACATCACTTCCCCTCAGCGCCCTTCAGCTGGACACCTAACCCCATGCAGAAGAGGTCTCCCCCCGCCTATAAGGCCCGCCACCCTCTGCTGCAGCATAGCTTTTTCCTCTGACTATGGAAAACAGCAAATTTCCCTCCACAACTGCTGTCTTACTGTCTCTGCTGAAACTTTCTGTCTATTCTTGCCTTCCCCTCTGCAGTCTCTGAGCAACACCCGGAAAGGCTAACTGCAAGGAAAACCCAGGCAGGAGGAAAGCTCTTGAGGAGCAGCAATCAGGGCTGGGGGCATGTAATCAGGGAAAAGAGGGTGGAGAGAAGTCGCAGTTTCTTCTCTTTATTTAAGCAAAATGACAGACAGACTAGAGAGAAGGGAAATATTCCCCTACAAATTCTGGGTTGTAGTGGCAGTATGGTGCACTAACAGATTATAGCATTTTACTGCAGAGTACTGTTAAATGGCAGGAGGCTTTTCAAGCATCAGTGTCAAACATTGTGTAATCTTCTAAGTAACAAACTATTAAAAGAATACGGGGTACATCATATTTCTTGACTTGCACAGTTTGCTCATTGGCTTTTATACATGTCTGCTTTCTAATTTCACTGTCAGAATACGTCAAGCTTTTATTCCTTCCTTTCACAGTGCTGGCTTGTTTTTGTTTTTTCTTTGAAAGGCAGCTCCTTTTAAGTATGTGTTCATATCCCTTAGCAGACTTCAAACAAATCCAAGTCTTTGGGGCTTTCAATACATCATCAGCCAGCAGAGCTGCCTGCATTGTTTCTTCTTCCTTGTAGCACTGTGTATTGCTCCTCTGGCTTCATCTGCAGTGAAACCAAAATCTTTGTTCTCTCATGATTTCCAGGTGCCCCCACTGCTCTGTGAATGGGCTCCCTACAAAAACGTATGTGTCTGAATTTTTTAGCAAGGTCAGACAAAGGACATTTGGCGCTTTAAGACCATATTGCAGGGCTGACTTAAGCAAACTGCTCTTGTTTGAAGATGCGATTATTCATTAATGTCAAATTAAAGATTAGCTGAGATCCTTCACTTGATCAAGGCCTGAATTGCCTGTACTGGGCTCTCCTGAGAAGCAGCTATAACCTGAAATCCCTGCCCTTACATATTTCACCAGTGGAAGGATTATTACTGTTGACAGAGAAAACCAGAAGTAAAAAATCCTCTGGTAATTTAAAAGAGAACTTGTCACAAATGCCCCATTTGTCCCAGTATCACCATCTTGTTGTTTCCATAACCTTCTGCCCTCTTCAACCATTTACTTGCCTATGCCTAAACCCATAAATTTCAACAGTCTTTGTTGGAAACATGGGGGAGAGGGAAAGTGTCATCATTTTTTTAAGCAATGGGACCTTTTTATTCCTTCTGCTGAGATAATCTGAAATCAAAACTTGAACACTTCAGTTTCAGAATCAGATGGTTTTCATCCCTGTTACAACTCAGGAATACATTGCTAAGAATAAAAGTCCCCTGCAAAACTTACACTCCAGAAAGCCTTGCTACCCACACATACTGTGCTCATCCTGCTCAGAAATCCAGAGAAACAGGCAAAACAAGAGTTTTTCCTTTTGAAAATTATTCTCCTAGAATGCTCTCCTGAATGCTTTATGTTGTAGTTTCTATATCTATTGCAGTTATTACTACCGCATCTTGAACAGACCCTGCAAGCCAAGCCTCTGATCATGAAAAAAATCTCTTAGGAAACATGTTTGGCCATTTTACTGGTCCCTCCAAGACTATCTTCTGGGTGAACAGAGCCTAACCTGACTCCAGACACCCTGCAGGTATTGTTACAAACCAATGAGTGAACTGCATAGGCAAAGAAAACAAATCCTTCACCATTTATCTGCGCTTTTCCCCAAAGGCTTTGAAATAGAGAGAGATGCAGTAGGAGGTAATATATCAAGATGAACAGCATCAGTTACCGAGGTGTGAGGTCCGTGACTTCCCAGGGAGCTGCGCACACGCAGGTGAGAGATTTCAGCGTATCTGATGTGGCCACTGCTGGCAGAAATAAAAGATTTCATTCTAATCTTTCCCAACAGCTCAGCAAGTCAGTGTTGATCTTACGCTGCCACTCTTGAAGACAACCCTTTGAAAGGAAACAATGCAGACACATGGGCTGGGGCTAGTAAACTAGTAGTGACAATCATCTCTCCTAAAGTGAACATTTATCATCACTGTCAAACAGGCCCACTCTCACCCACTCCTAGGAGGAGTGAAGGGAGGCATAAAACGATCACTTGTACTGTTGACTGACGAGGTCCAGCGGCAGTTCGCCCATGGGATGTGTGTTTGACACATTAGCCTTGGGATTTACTTTGCATTGTCAAAGCAGGGCACTTTCTCAGCTGGAAGTACCCACATCTTCAGCAGGGATAGTTCCCCAGATTACAGTACAACTGTTCCACTTCCCACTGTGTACGACCTCGGCCCATTGTTACTGAGTCCCACAAGAGGTCCTGTGGTGCAAGTACCAAATCTAAAAGGCAGTGGCTGCAATGTCACTTTGATTTTAAAAGTACTATTAACCTTCCACCTGGAGTTTTTGTTCTGTCAACTTAGAGAATATTCACACGTACCCTTAAGAGCTGTAATGAGCTGATGGCAGTGATTAATTATCTACAGCAGTTCTGTAATAGATGAATGCATATGATATCTCATTTATCAGGGAAATAACCGCTACTTTAAAGTCCATGATCAATCAAGTGAAAAGACACAGAATTTGTTGACAATGCCAGATGCACTTAAGATGAGAAGGTCTCTAGCTGGTAAGGAGACTGCTGTTTTAAAGAAAGTATTTACTGAAAACACAATGCTTCCAGCTCCATTCTGCCCCTCTTCTTGTTCTGAGTGTGTTCAGTAAGCAGCCTGATTATCATCAACACGTCAAACACTGTGTGAAGAGTAGGATTTTTACCACCAGTGGAAGAATCATTTGCTTATTTGCCGTTTACATTCCTCCCGTTTATACAAGGTTTCCAGTGGCCAGTCAAAACTGCTGATTTTTTTGGATGGCTTCTCTAGTTTAGCTATTTATACAAGGTATCACACTAGAGCTCCAAGGGGACCAGAGCCCTGATTAAGCAGTGGAGCAGCCTGGAGCCTGCATAGTACCTCTGAGTTCATACTTGCTGAGACATCTACCAGCCAAAGTCACACAATGTGATTTAAAATTCTTTACCCTAAAATGGACTTGCCTTCCAAAACTTGACTCTTTCATTAGACTCCTTCTTTGATGACTCAGTAAATAGGGTGGTTTTTACTTTGTTATTTTTTTTAGTAAGAAGATGTTTTTTCAGTAGTGCATTACAAAGGTAAAAATAGCTTTAAACCACCATTTATTTTGTTTTTCTAGATGTGAAATAGGACAGGACCTAAGTTGATGGAGAGCAGAGGGCTTGTCGTTTGCCAGCTGAGTGAGCTCTGGGATCAAGGTTTTGCCTGAGTGACTCATAAAGTTTACATTTTATTTTGCCTAATATCTGTCCACGTAGGATGAAACACCCTAGTCTCAACAGTCCGTTCCTCTTCTCTCTTCTTTGTCTACTGATGAATTTAGACAAACTATTTTAAAACTGCAAAGCCTCGGGAAAAAGAATACAAGGGGAAACTGCAGATCCTGGGGAGAGGACTGGTGTAAGGCAGTTGCCATTTACAGTTTACCTCATGACTAATCCAGTAAACAAGGTGAAACCACCCAATGAAGGAAAAGGACTGCTCAGTGATTCTCTTTAGAAAATATTATGGTCCAGGTGTTAACAATCCCTACAGAGTCTGTAAATAACAGCAACCCATGTGGCAACCTCAGTGTAACCTCCCTTCGTCTGTGCCAGAGTGGTGGGATACCCTGCTCAGAGCAGCTCTGGGAAAGGTTCAGCTCCTGCCTTTCTCTGCGACCTTGAAAAGGTTATCTGCACCCTCAGCTAACACAGCTCTAAGGTAGGAATTTTTAATTGTACTCAGAAGCACTTAATTTTCATGCGAATTGAGAGGGGTTTGGTTACCAAACTGCCAGAGCTGAGATACATAAGTAGCCCTGTTAGCGTGGAAACAGGATTCCCTTAGATTTAAAACCAGGTATCTACCCAAGTAGCTTTTTCTTCCCGAGTTCACTATTTTGTCTGAGAATTCATTGTTACAGGGAGCTCTGCTACAGGCTGGTTCAAGCTACCCCAGTGCTTCACTGCCAACTTCAACTCCAGCTGTCCTTCCTGTGGCCTGTGCCCACCCACACTTGCTCCATCCTCTCCACCCAGCCTGGGTGTTTGTTAGACCCTCCTCAAGTCCGTGCTGCTTAGTAAAACCAAGAGCGGAAAATACTATTTTCTTTGTGGGTGATTGAGGTAGACTGGATCCATGCTATGTGGATCCATGTGCCAAGATGGGTAGAGAAATGCATGGATAGGAGCTGGGATAGGGTATTTGCCTGTTGGGCAAATAGTCATGAGACTAGTTCAGTCACCTCACAGGGGGGTTGACCCTGGACTGTAAATGCCTTTGAATGATTTTGTTCTTGTATCTGTTCATGCTGGCCATTACCTAAAGGGCCTCTTGGTATTTAAGTCACCCTTGACTGGGATTTCCACCTGAACAGTGATACAAACATGACTCTGAAGACAGGAGGAACAGCTCATGGCAGAACCAAGGAGGGGCCCAAAACCGGTGTATGTGTTTTGAAACCTCATTAATCCAGGGCATTTTATGACAGTGTAATTAGCAGTAGAGGCTGAGAGGAGTGGCAAAATACATTCATCTCAACAAAGGCGGTTAAAACCTGTAATTCTCACCTGAATTATTGTTTTCAAAACCCTCTTTAAGGAGACAGATGTTATACCAGACCTTGCTATTACAGATTGCATTTTTCTTGAAAATAACAAATAGCTAATTAGTTATGGGTGCCTTTTGCAAAACAGACAATTTTATTGCAGGGAGAAGTTTTGACCATAAACAATTTCTTTGCTCTGAGGTTAACCCTTTGTCCCTCTAAGTGCGTTTCCCAACACACAGCGATCACAAATCACACCTATGACAGGGATAAAAGCAGTGTAAAGCTGCCATTCATTGAGAAGACATCAATACATGAGAACTAGGGAGCACCTGTGGAAACCGGTACAGAACTTGATTAAAACTGAAAACAAAGCAGGTCCCAAAAGGGATTAGACAAATTCATGGACAACATGTGAACGGTGGAGTCTGTGAGAACTATATAAGAATGGGGTGACAACAATATGCAGGGATATCATCTTAAATATGCCATACCTAATGAAGCATCCCTATCCTCTTCCCTGCAAACACACACATGCACAAATTCATGGCTGTGAGCAGTTAATGACAGATTTGTTAATTAACAGCATGAGGCAAAGCCAAGGTTGATGCTCTAATAAACAGGTCATTAACTTTGGTAATGACCAATTTGGGAAGATGATTGCTCTTACAAACTGTATTCCATGGCTTATAAAATGCAGCAGTGCAGCTCTGAAATACATCTGGCAGCCAAGACATTAACAGAGCAGTTGGTATGAAACACTGGCCGTTCCCTAGGAAGTTATCATTCCCATATTTCACCAGACACACTGTGTAACCAGGAACCAGAATAGATGTATTTCAAGCTACAGCAATTAAAATTCATACAGATGTAAAAAATTAAACAAAAATTAAACAGCTTGGAGACAACTGGCCATCTTTGCCAAGGTTGTTCATAAAAGGTACTTGGGCTTTGTGACTGGCTTTCCCTGACACCCTTCTGCTTCCATTTAAAACAGACTTTTCACTGTATTACTCTACGAGGCCAAAGGACGAGCCTGTAGAAGAGACTGGGCTACTCCAAGAAGAGGTCTTTATCAGCGGTGTATCACTGGCAGCAATTTGGTCCCTCCCTGCAGAAGAGGCAGGGTGGCAATGTGTGTGGGACTGGGATAAATAGTCAAGCTATCTAAAACAGGCACAGGGGGAACAGCTTTGAAACAGTAACCCAGTTTCCCATGACACAAGAGAACGGAAGACACACAGTTTCATCGCACTGCAGAGCAAGCCTCAAAAGAGACCTATTTAGAAGAACTTGAGATCAGTGAACTACAAAAGTCTTCTCAATTAGGAACAGAAAAGGGATGAGATCATGTTGCAAAAAATTCCTGTGTTTGCAGGACGTGTGCCATTTCCTGGTGTTACTGGAATAAGAATCAGAAGCAAAGGATGCTAATAGTAATGAGTGTCATTAGCCAGAGGATCCATTAGTAGCACTTTGGGGCCTTTTGGGGGATAATTAAACATCCTAAAGAACAGTCACTTAATATCACAGCCTTTTGTAGTTACTAGAGAGTTAGTAACCAGATACCAAAGGGAAGAAATTATTCTTTCTATGGTTTACTATCAAATAATTAGAAAAAAAATAACTCTGAAGTTTTGTACATTAGAAAGGCAGGTGGACAGGAAAGGTAATCTGGATTGGACCCGTGCAAGGAGGAGCTGCATAATGGTGTTAGGGGAGCAGAATTCATGGGGGATACTTGCCCATGGTAAAACTTGAAAATATTTTTGGGAATTAATCTTGACAGTGGCTGAATTTAGCCTGTGGATCTAGTGTTTGGGCTTGTGGCACAAAGATAAGAGTATATACACATGCTGCTCTAAAGTTCTGCGACTAGTAGCACTGTCTACACTAATGCTGTTAAAACATGACATTTAAAAGGCTAAAGGAAAACAAACTTTTATCACAAAAGTGATAAAACTGAGCAAAAGGGAAATCTGCCTGTGGTACACAGAAATGGCATTTGCTTGTGGCATGTGCTTTAGACTAAAAGTGAGACTACTGTGTTTTACCAGGGCAAATATAGGTTATGTATTTCTCTTTTGCCACATTCCCCTCTTGCATATCAGCCTGGCTATGCAGTGCCTTTAAAGTGAAAGCTATTTTGGAAGGGGTTACACAAGCAAAATTTAGCAGGACTGGAACAACCTCACCATCAAGCAGGAATCACTCAGTCTCCTCCAAGGACAGCTATATAGCCATGCCCAGTCCTGGAAGCTTGCATCCTTACACAGTCATTTGAATGCTCAGAGGCTGTTCCCCGTTAAATACTCCTATGGGCCCTTCCTTCCTGAAAAGGAATTAAGACATTTGGACTCCTCACAGTGAGTTCGGTATCATGAAAAGCTATGTTCTACCATGGGTAGCTGTATGGATTTGGATTGAAGGACCAAAAGTATTCAAGAAGCTTATTAGGATTACTTTTATACCTGAAGAATCAGACCCAATGATGCTACATAAATTTAATTTGAAAAACTTTGTAATACTGACTTCTGACTTTCAGGTAAATCCAACTGATTTTACATCAAAACATTCTTACTCGTATCTTCTTTCTTAAAGTACTTACAATGGGCTGAATAGACTAATATGATCAATAATTTGGTCCCACAACTCTCTAGAAATTGAGAGATTACTTATGAACACCTTCCTTATTCTGATGAAAATGCTTTCTCTTTCTGCAAATCATTCTAGAAGTAAAACATATTGATAAATTGACATGCATAAGAATGACAACAGAGACATTTTTGTAAACAGACCCCTTCTTTAATTTCTGACACAAAAAAAACATGGGAGGTGACATAGATGAAGACTGAATGGACAGAGACTGACTATATCTATCCATCGATACAGCACTGAAAACTCATTTTGGGTGCAGATGGGAATTTACCAACAGAAGACAAACGATCCCATAAGGCAGAAGAGAATGTTACTGAAAATAAAAGTTAGAGATGACAAAGCACCTGCTACCGTCTGGTGTAGCAATCAGAGCCAACACATTCCAATTGTCCATCCTAAAAAATGGGCTTTATCACTAAAGAAGGTCTCAATTCATTATTTCTTCATTGATGTTATGTCAAGTATGCAGGTCACATCATCAGCCTGCTATCTAAGAGTGAGAAAAAGCTACAGAACGCAGTTAAGGACACAGAACTTAATCAAATTTACAGGGGTGATGGAATTATTTTTAAAAGTCAAAGCCAAGTAGAACTAAATTCCACAAGAAGAGAAACAAAGTGAGCAAACACTCCCTCATTTTACTGTTAAGCTCCTGACTGTATAAATTGGTCTAATATTTCAAAGTGACGGGCATATTTAGATCTTTTCATCTTTGGGGGCTGAACTTGTGGGACTTATGAATAGGCCAAGCCTGTGTAAAGTGCTCCAGATTGAGGCTGACATAGCTGAAGCTGGACATATTCAGGATAAAATAAGAGATGCAGCATTTAACAGAGAGGTGGCTCTCCCTTGGAGCACACCTGCAGGTGGAGATAGTAGCTTCAACCTCTTTTGAGTGGATGGTGAGGAGTTTTGATGTATAGACCATTCTATTCTTATAGTCTGTGATTTTGCTCCACAGGAATCCTTCCACATCATTGAGTAAGGGAAAGATCAGCTGTAGAAATTTTGCATTATCAAGACCAGACCAGGACCAGAATTTACTTACCCTGTAAACAACGCTGGATGAAACAAGATGCATAATCCAGTATCTTGTACACCCCACAAAGTTCTTATCAGTGGCTTATCTCTGTTCATATGGAAATTTGTATTGATTTCACTGGGAAGAGATTTAAGACAACATCATGTCCCAGCCCTTATGACTCACATAGTATTTGTTGTCTTTCTTTAAACACCAGCTCTTGGACTCATGTGATCACATAAGAATCCCAAATGCAATCAGCCCTCTGGGCTATGCAGAAAAGCTTAAAAATCAGTAAACTCAAAGGGAGCAAAAGTCAGTAGAAAAAGAAACCCACCTGATTTAGGGGGGTTGTACTTTTTAGCCCTCAGATATACTCTGTCCTTGCAATCACTATTCATCCAAGTTACGTGAAATAGAGAGAGGCATTTTGCCTACCCAAAGAAGGGGTAGGTAAGTGAATGGAGGGCATATTGCATTGCTACCTGACATCTAGAGACCATCACAGAAAAGGACTCCTCCTGCAATACAAAGAAACCTGCAGACAAATGAACCACTTAACCTAAAAAGGAGGTGCAGGAGAAAGAGCAGTAGGATTTACACTGGGTTATTTGGGGAGGGAACAAGAAGTATCCTCTAGTTTCCATCCAGATTTGAAAAAGATGCATTCGTCTCAGAAATTGAGTTGGGGCTTGCCACTGGTAACTCAAAGCTATTTTTAGCAAAGATAACAGGGTAGGAGCCAACACGATTAAACACTAGCAGTGAGTGCAGAGAACATGCAAGAACATGCCGCAAGGATGTACCCGTGCTTCAGAAGCACAGTGCTAGGCAGTGATTTGCAGCTCTGACAGATGCACAATACAGCATTTGGCTCTGAGATTATATCCGTGGTCATTGGAAGAAACAATTTGGTGGCATCTGGGAGAATTGAGATTTTTTAAAAGGGAATTAATTTTCAAAGGATTCAATGACCTTTGCTAACTTCCAGAAAAGCAAAGAACTCGTATGGATTTTTATATTCAGTGTGCATTAGTTGCTCATTCTCTCTGAGGTGATTTGCTTTTTTTTTTTAGTTTTATTTGCATAAAGCACAGTCTGCATGAAAAGACAAGCCAGCAGGCTTTGTATGTGCTTATACAGGATTTTGAAGTAATATTTTTGGTAGCTTTAGTATTTTTTTCCAATATTTGCAATCTCCCATAATTTCCATTCCAGAGAAACAATTTATTTCCAAACATAGCTGTACACAGCCCTCTCGGACCTGACCTGTTCCCCAGCTTTCCACTGCTATTAAAGCCAAATCACATTTATATGTAACAGCTTTATTTTCCAAATTCTTTTTGTCGGTGACCTTGCTGCCCTGTGAAGACAGCACGGGAGAGGACATGAGACCTGAATCGTGTGCCCGGCTGCATTACTGACCTGCTGGCTGAAACTACAGTGCATCCCTGTGCCTCTCTCTCTTCTAAGCTTTTGCTGATTTAAGATGGTAAATCCCTCAGAGAAGGAACCCCGTTTTACTAAAGGGCACATGATAGAACCACTTTGTACCCAACAGTGCGACAAGATGGTCAACAGTGGAGGAAGCTCAAAGTAGAAGTGAACCAACAAACCCAAAGGAGAAAGGTACAAACCACCTGCAAAGTGTGGGGTACTATAAAAGCATCTTGTCTCTTACAAGGCATGTGTGACTCCCTCAGTGTGATGACACTTTTCACAAAGGAATCTTAGTAAATTTTCTACTCCTTCGCCAGGTTGGATGGGGCTTTGAGCAGCCTGGTATAGTGCAAGGTGTTCCTGCCCATGGCAGGAGGGTTGGAACTAGATGATCTCTAAGATCCCTTCCAACCCAAACCATTCTATGATATGATTCTATAATATGATGTCTGGCTTATTTTTCCTTATTACCCTGAGAAATGTCACTGACTGCTCTCTCTTTTCTGTCCTGCAACTTGCTTTTCCCCTGTCCCACCCTAGGTCCAGATATTTTAAGGATATCTCAAGCCTGTGAATCATTTTTTTTTTAATTTAAGTCAGAGGTGGCATAAAAATGAACAAATCCAAATTGTGAAATGGGGCATTTAAAAAATAATTATCCCATGACAAACAGGCTGGAGTCTTACTCTCATTAAAGTGCAGAAATCACACTTCTTTCTTAAAGATGCTGAGAGCCAACATATGAATTATTTTTGAGATGGAATTCCAGCAGTAAAGTGTAAAACACTGGGGAAAATATTCCTTGGTAAAACAGCAGTGACAGTACGACAGTACAACAGTACCTGTGGTCCTATGTATAAGTACAGAGAGATGGACCCAAAGATGAACCTGCCAATTGCACACAGAAATTGCACACAGGCACACACTACAGCCACACCAATGAAAGAGTGCGTGCACTTGAAAGAGATATACCCCAACACACCTATTCAGAGAAGTGCTAATGAGGTCTCAATTTCCAGGTTATGCTCGGATGTCAGCCTTGCATTGACAAGAGCACCACCACAAAAAGGGAATATTTTAATTTTGTGTGTGCCAGGATCCTGTCAGCTTTCAGACATCTCTATTTCTCCTCTCATAAACCCTCTTAAAATTTGTCCCCTGGGAATACTGCTCAATTACAAAGTGCCAACCAGGAACTGGAAAGACAAAACTCACTGAAAAACATGCAGACCTTCAAAGGCAGTGGAGAATTATACTGCTGGAAAAGAGATTGTGGCACTGACAGGGGAAAAGAACCACATGTAGCTTATCTGCACATAAGTAGTCATGGGTTTCATTCTGTCAATCTTTGCTCCTCCCGATTTGCACCTAATTGCAGAACTGCTGACGACCTCAGTGGCACTGTGCAGGGAACATTCAAAGATCAATAGTCAGCCTCAGTCTATCAAGCCAGCTGTGCCATTGCACATCATGGAATTACTGCTGCCCTTATTCTTCTTTGCAGCTTTAGTTTCAGAGGATCTGCTAGGACCCCTTTGACAGGAGCAAAAGCTTCTGATTGAAGAATGAGAGGAAAAAAGGGGTAAGGGCAAAGGTCAGAGGCAAACTGTAGGTACTTTGCCTGTATACAAGGAGCCAGCAAACATGACCCTACAATATTACGTCCTGGATAAAACAGCTGTAAGCCCCAAATGTCTGAGAAATACAAGGCGTAGAGAAAGACAGAAGGGAGAGAGGCATTTGAGGAGGATGGTGTGTTTGACAGAAGCCGAATGGAGAGAAAAAGCAGAGGAGACAGTGGGATGGCCGCAGCAGAGCAGGCTGCAATAGCTTGGATATGCCATATGACAGGGGTGTCTGAAGGAGGGATCTATGAGCTGGGGTTGCTTTTACAGTTTGCACACTGAAGAAAACTGGGCAAAACCAGTAGGGTTCACTTTTCTCTGAACAAAATAACCTGCCTAATACATTACATTAGAAAAAGTGTTAAAGTCACAAAAGCATCAGGAAGTATAACAAACAGCAATTCCTTTTGCTGATGTTTTCCAAAGAAATGGGGGGGGGAGGGATGGAACAGGCAAAGGAAACTAAACCAGAAATCATTTGATTTGTTTAAAGGAAAATGGACTTTTTTACACAGCATTTTTTTCTCAAAGGCATTGGAAAGTTTTCTCTTCATCCCAGAGATGTTCCAAAGCTGAATTGTTTGTCTTTCAGAGTGCCCCATCTGCAGCTTTAATAGCATTTTTAGTGTATTCTTTACATAATCAATATTTACATTTCAGTAGCAAGTAGCAGCTCCAACAGACACCAAAGGCCCTATAGTTTCAGACTGAAAGGGTGGTGTTTTCTTTCTAGTCAGACAAGACAAAGACTGAGGAGAGGGAAATACAAACAAGTTATAGAAATGGTTTACACAAGGTGATTCATTAGCTCAGAGACAAAGCTGAGAATAAAGCTGAGTTCCCCAGCTCTGATGGCAAGCTTTCAGGACTCTAAACCCAGCTGCCCAAGGTCACAGCTTTCTCCAAGTCCACTGGATCCTCAGCCTTTTCCGAACACAGCCTTAAATTATTTATTCAGAATGGGAAGGCGGGTACAACTCAGGTTTCAGCCGCTACATAGCAAGTGACTAAATTTACCCTTGTCCTTGTCCTTAAGGGTAGGAATTAATGAAATAGATGATTATAGCAATGCTGGGAGCCCAAAATCCACTGTTGATTGTCGTGAGTGGAAACACATGAGAAGGATGGACAGACACAGAGAGAATTGCAGCTAACTTCAGACATCCACAGCACCAACAGCCACAGATGGGCTAAGGTAAACTACTTTCAGAGCCAAGGAAGCAAATCCAGCTGCTTTTAGGATGTAATTTATCTGAATTACTAAGGCACCTAGATCCTTATGACACACAAGATCCTCTGGGGATAAACAGCAGGAGATGTTAGAAAAATATTTTCTAGGCTGATGTGTAGATACAGACATGGATATGTGACTTCACCAAAATAAGAGTTTTTATCATGGATTTCTTTATGTGGATAACAAGTAGTTGTCCAAAGGGCAGCCTTACACCTCTGGTGGCCTCTGCCCTTGATGAGGTCCTGCAAAAAGGTGCTGTGCTTTCCAGCTCTATCCATGTTGACTGCTACTGTGGTAAAGTCCTGAAGCCATGTACAGCAGAAGCACAGAGGTAGGAAGACTGAAGGATGGCACTTGCGCGCTTTATGTCAGGTGAGAGATGGATGAGGGCCGAGCCCGGGTGATTGACAGGTTGAGGAGAGGCTGTATGCTTAATGGAAATGTTGAACCAAACATTACTTCTGCTAAGATAAGTTACTGGTTGGTTCAATGGCAACAAAAATTTTTAAGACATCATGAATCAATACCTTCCTAATTGTTAAATTAATTACCGTATGTCATCATCTTCCAAAGTACTTTCTGGAGTTGATATGTTACGAAAGTTACATAGCTGCCTTTCTAGAAGCCTGTAGGCAGTTTTCTCAATTTATAATTTCACAAATGGGGAACCAACCTTCCCTTTGAATGTACTCTCATAGTTTCCGAGAGAAGTTTGTTTTCCAAAGGGTTTGTGTTATTTTTAAGTTTCACATGATAACCCCTAGAAGAAAGGATGGGAGAAAAACTCAGAGGGCCTGTTCCCTGTAAGTAAAGAAGAAAAAGCCACTGTACCTTTATGAGTAACACAGAGGGCAAACACTCCCAGGAAACACAGGTTACAGAGGGAAAGTTGGACTGTGGGCCAGAGGACCTTCTTCACTGCAACATCTCACCATAGTGCTGAAAGGGAAGCACAGACCAGCATTCAACATTGTTATGTCCTAATCAAGGTCAGATCACTATGAGGGTTTTGATTAATGCAGAAAATGCAATCAAATTAGCTGAGCTGGCACTTGGCTCTGATGTTCCTTAAAGACGTTGCGATGCTCATTAGACAAAAGCAAGCCACCTAAAAGGTCAAAGCTAATTTGAAAGACCTGCTAAGACTCAGGGCAGCAAAGCAGGGCAAATCTGGCATAGCAAAGAGAGAAAGAGAGAGAGATGCCTTAGCACTTGAGCACTTCTGTTGGACTCTGTCACCTTGGTTTTCAGTGTGCTACACTTGTCAGTGGCATTTATCTCACTGCAGCCCTTAAAAAAGGGGTTACGTCTTCACCCGCTGGAAACCTCAGCATTGTTGATTTGCTGGAGGATGCTCAGGCTATAACTGAGCCCAGAGTGAGTCCCAGAAAACAAAACATAATTTGAGAAACTACAATTTGAAATGCTTACAAAAGTAAGGGAAACCCATGGTCCTTTTGTCCTTAACTTTAAACGTAAAATAAAGCAGAGTATCAGCAAGCTCCTTTGGCTTTAGCTTGACTACACGTTACATTTAGGTACAGCTGTTACCATGGATGGAGCAGGCAGAGATTACTCAAAACTGCTAGAAGTACTAAAGTCACACAGGCAGGTGGGAAATCATGTTTCTCAAGATTTCCATTAAGCTTAGAACAGCAGACACCAGACTAGGAATAATAAACTGCAAGGAACAAATGGATATGGTAAGGTTTTTACTGGAATAAAGGCAAGAAAAACTGATGAAAAAATACTAAACTTTGTAAAATAATAAAGCCACAAAACATAAAACAAAGCTCATAGCAGTAAGATTTAAATACTACTGAGAGCACTTCCTCCTCTTGTATTTGATGAGTAAGATACACTAAGATAATATGGACTGAGAGATTTCCAACCAGGATCTCCCACACAGAGCTCTGTTACCTGTGTTTGAAAGTGCTGGAGAACATTAGGTTTTTAGCAAGCACCTGCCTTATTCTGAAGCAGATGTATCTATATTTGAATATTTTTGTCAAAAGGGAACAGACACTCCAATTTTTTTTTTTTTTAATATGTCTCCTGGAGTCTGGATGTTAGGCTAGAAAAGAAATTGGATGTGTATCCTGGGAAGAAAGGGAATAGCCCAGGCACTGGAGAGACATGTGTGCAAGAATTCCTTAATTTAACCATATCTATCTGGCCTATCCGGTGGCAATTTACTCGATGAAAATGAGATTATTTCAGTTCTGACTTTATACAGTCAAATGATACTGAGACATTGAACCAAAAAGTCATTTTGAAACGGTACATTGAAACACTCCAGTTTAAAACACTAGAGCTAGTGCATTCTGAAATCACATGTATTTCAAAATGAAATGCCACTGAAATGCTTCCCTTCTCCTTTCAGATTACTGTGAGTCCCCAGTGGAAAACATTACACAGTTGCAAAAACTTCTCAGCAGCTCCATTTATGAGTTTAGTTTCAGGAGCGTTTCCCCAGCCCTGATGTGAAGATGGGTGAAACAGGTCTCTGGGTTCACTGAAAACCAGGAGAGTGCTGCAGTCCATAGGCTTAAGGCCTACAATAAATTTGGCTATGGCAAAGTTAACACAATGCTGTAACTTGCTCTGTCCTTACTAAAATCTCCTGCACTGAAATCATACTGTATCTGTTTTAACAGTAAAAAAATGTAAGTTATTAAATAGAAAAGCCATCCCTGTTCATTTTCATGTTCACAGTGGCTGAAGATGCTGTGCTTAATGTAACAGCTTCCTGGTTTTCATACACACTTCTGCTCCACCTCCACATGAACCTTGCTGGGGGAGGGGGATGATTGCCCTCATTTTGCTATTAAAAAGCTAGAGATCTGGAAGTCTTTTGCTGATTCATCCAGTCCTCCCAAGATTGCTTTGCTTAAATTGGAAACATAGCCAAGTAATGTCACCAACAGAGCCATTCACAAAAAATTAGCTCTGTGGCTTTAGAAGCTGTCGCTTTACATGGTGATGAGTCACATATCTCTTGTTCCAAAGTAGCTTTGTGTGCATGCGAGTGACTGCAGGCATATATATATACATATATATATGTATATTTCATATAAACATATATACATATTTATATATATGCCTCTGAAAATAGGCAACAGGAAAAATAAGATTACAGTTTTGTGGCGAGAAATCAGAGCTCTTCCTACCTTCTGTTCACCATAGCAACTCTTTCTCACACACTCAGAGGCAGAAAAATAGAAAAAAGAAAAGCTCCTATCTCATTTTCACCCAGGCCTACTCCAACAACAAGAACAAAGCTTTTATCTTCTAGATAGGGATAAAATACAGTCGTAGCAGTTCATTGCATAGGCATGCAGGGACTTTTCAAGCAAGTACACATTTTCATGCCCTTGCATGGGTATTTAGCACAGGAAATACCTGTGTACTTCCCAGCACAAGCGTTTCTGTGTCGTATAATGGCTGTCTTGTTAACAGCTTCCTACCTCCTAGCTTCCTAGGAAGCTAACAACTTCCTTCTCACTCAACACAATGCTATATGTGCATGTACACATACTAACCTAAGTTAGTATGTTCAAACTTCATACTAAGTTCATACTTCAGTTTTCCAGCAAAAATAAAACTGAGGTAGAGGGTAACAGGAAGGGTGACAGCATCGTATTCTACTGACCACAATGTGTGTTTTGCCAGCACTTAAACGGTTCACTTGGCAGTATCGGGATTGTGCTGTGCAAGGTGCTGTACAAACGCATATGGGATATATATAAGTCAATTACACATATCTAATCATTTCTGAAGACCACACAGCCTGAGGATATGAGCAATGCCTGCTGAGGTCACATCAAAGAAATCCACTGGCATCAGCAAGCCCAAAATAAGCAAAAAATATCTGCGGTTTAAAAACAGGTCACTGCAACACAGGAAGGTTAAAGGGCCTGTTCATGGACACACAAAAAGTTGCTTGTGGAGAGGCTCGAACATAAATCTCAAGCCCCCCTTGACGTCTTAAACATGACCTATTTGCCCTCAGTCGGGAACCTACATTGCTCTGTCTGCTACTTTGCTTTGTGTCTCCTTTTTCCTTTTTTCTAGAGAAAACAGCTACACTCCCTGAAATCTGCTACTAGTATTATGGAAGAAAATAATGTATTGTTCACCCTCAATTGAGGCCTGATGTTGTAGATACTCTTTTACAATAGCTATACCTGTAATATTTTGAGTACCTACAGAAAAGCTGTAGCTAGGCTACGACCCAGTTTGTAACATAACTTCTGCAGAAGTGATCAGATTTGCAATGGTTTTTCCCCCAGATTTAAGCTGAGACTCCGCTGACTTTTGGGGTAATGATGAAGTGTGCCAGTCATCAAGAAAACCTCATTAAGAAAAGGCACATCTTAATGGCCTCTTGGCTAAAAAATATGAGTGCAATTTGCTTTCCCCTGTGCATCAACTCTTTCCAGCCTATCGACACTGCAAGTGCCCAGTGGTCCAAGGAGACCTCAATGGTGAGGATGCAGAGGAGGCAAGGTGACACTGAGCACATCTCATCACTCAAAAAAACCTCATTGTGCTGCAAACAGTGAGGCTGAGGTTGAGGGAGAGATGTAGCTCCCTCTCCCTACTTAATGAGCCTCATGTCCCCACAAGAACAGCAGTGGCAGCTTACTGCTGTGCAGCATATTACAAGGGGACCTTGTAGCTCTATCCTTACCAGTGCCAACACTACCAAAGTACTTCCCTATTTTATAGCACTTACTGTAGTCATCGTTCAGCTGCTGATCTACCTTTTATTTCTCCCTCGCATGCTGAACATGCCAGCTTGCCAAGCAAGGCAAACCTTTCTAGTGGTCTAGAGAATATTGCCAGTCCTGTCACTGTACTGGCACTCAGGAGGGCCTGTTCATTCACAGAAGAATAATTGATGACAACGTAAACATGTTTTCTTTGGGTTACAAGGTCAGGAGACAAGTCTAGCTGCCACGTAAATAGCCAAAGCCAAAGGACTACTTCTATTTTGATGCAACACTAAGTATTACAAAGAAATCAAAAGTTCAGGTTTTACTCTTTCAAAATACAGCATTTGCAGGAAGGCTAAGAAATCCAGTGGCCTTAAATACTGTTAGTTAACAGGTTACTTAGCACTGCACTCTGCAGCTGCAGCTCTGTGACCATAAGTTCCTGAACTGTACATGCACTGGATTTCAGGCACATCTACCCAAATTCCCACGCTGAGGTGTAGATATGCCCTCAGAGAGAGAATCAGCTGAATCCCTCTCCACTTGCATGGCCCTTTCCAACCCTAACTAGAATCTACGATTCTATGCTGAATTTTTAGTTCCCTCTCCTAGAAGAATACTTAGGACTTTTTCTTTTCCCACTCCCCATCTTTAATTCAACACCAAATTCAATTGCCCTGGATTTTATTTCTTGCCCTTTTTGAAAATGCATCTCTGCTAAGTAGAAGACTTAAAGGGATTGGTAAATAATAGCACACTGCTGCCACGCTGGGAACTGTGCTGCTGTACTGAGTGTGCTCACATGTGTTATTGTCTGTACGGTGTCATTCATGCTTTTGCTTGTCTAACATAGTGATTGAGCATTTCCTCTAAGTAAATGTGTGTATATCTTCTTTACTGAGGCACACATGGATGCACAAGGTCTCCTTGAGGATGTAAATTCATTTTCCCGTCTTTTTAGCAAAGTGGCTGATTTCAGTGTCATTAGCTGATCCGCACTGAAACTTTGAGCCGTTCATTGAGGTAAATGTCTAGGCAGGTGAAACTAATGTTTCACTTTCCCAGCTAGGATGAATCAGTTCATTTACTCAAGCCGGCCATATTAAGAGCAGTAATCTACTTACTTCATAGCCAAGAATTTTAAAAAGAGGTGGCCAAGGGGCACTCAGCAAAATCAGCATTGATTTTTTAGCACTGCCTGGAATACAGCCAGGTCTCATGGGGCCAGAATAACATAAATACAGGGCCCAAGCCTTAAACTGGTTAAAGGAAATGGCATGTACAGGCCTGTAAGCCAAAATCAGTTAGAGCAGGTAAGAGGAAGTGAGTTAGTAAAGAATGAAAGAATGAGATAATTAACCTCACTTAACATGGGTTTATAAGGGCAAAAGACCCTGTCACGTTAACGTAATGCTTATTTTGGAAAGTCCTAAGGTTGCTGTCACAAAGATTGCACCCCCCTTAGACTTTTGTGCTTGAGACCACAAGGCACTTTGATCACTGAAGTTTGATAGCAGCAGAACAGATTGAATGGATTTAAAAGGAATTGACAGCACTTGATTTTGGGGGAAAAACTTGCAGACCTCGAGGTGCTGCCCGTGGGCTCCTAACACATACTCACTTGCAATTCTTAGAGACCCTGAAGATAGGAGCAAAGTTTCAATGAGAAACTTCCTCTTGCTTTTGACTCCAGCCAGGCTGGAGTGTCATATTGTGCAACTAAACCTGTCAGCGTGAAACATCCAGCTTGTTTTCTCTGCCAAAGAGGTTCTGGTAGACCTAAAACCAACTGGAATGTCTCCAGGCTGCTGCTGTCCCAGCAGGCCTCCCCTCCACTGTTCAATTCTGACTATTCTTAATAATTTATCTGCGTGTCTTGGGTTTGATTAATACTAATTGACTGTCAAAAATGCAGCCGAGTGCCCAGTGCTCTCTCTGCTGTCCCTAATGGGAACGTGCTGTATGAAAAAGAGTTTGTTTCAATGAGCTCCAGCCTTGCCTCCACCTAAAGCATCAGACCCTCACAGGTGTCTCAGCCCCATGGGGTGGACAGTGGGGCTTCAGCCAGGACCAGAGGACCAGAGCATGACAGCTATTACAGTCCTTCATGCACACCTGTGAACTGAAGTCGTACTGAGATGCAACCTTGCGTGCCATATTCCCAAACCTCACATCGCTCAGCACGTTCCTCGCCAGTGACCCAGCCTTTGCCACTGCCTAGTTATTTTCCCAGGTGCCATCAATAAGCAGTGACATGAGGTCCTTAAAATGCCCTGAAGTTTCCACTCTTGGACAAATTCAACTGGGCTCATTTGCAGTTGTCTCATCTATGAAGAATGCTGCCTTTTTTTTTTTGCTTCAAACAGCTGGAACAAGTTCAACTGAATTTATATAAAGTCTGGGTTTGTTTCTGAGCTGGTGACTCATGTTCTTGTCTATTTCTGATTAAATGTTATCCCTGTAAATGGCATGCACTTTTTTTCCTATTTAATTGTCATGGCTGAGGGGATTTAATCTATGCACCAATTCAATAAAACGTTATCATCAGCCGGCCACGCAGAATGCAATCAGAGTACCACTTGGCTACGAAACACAGACATGCACCCCTGACTTCAGGTGAAGGCATTCAAGATGAGCTTGTTTGACTCAAAAAGAAACAACCAAAAAAATCAAATCATTGCTGCATTCATGGAGCCAGATGTCTTATATACAAACAAAAGTCACGAGCAGCAAGAGTGATCCCAGTACACTGTGATATTTAATTGATAAGAGTTTGATGTTCGAGAAAATCAGTGGGCAATTCCCACATATACGTGTTCACTAACAGGAAGGAGAGCAGCTGGGGTGCTGGTGGCATTATCCCAAGCCTTCTGAAGGCAATGAAGGTTATTTTCAGAAGTATCTCTGGGATTTGCCGCATGTCAAAACCCAAAGGTTTTGAGATGCCCAGAATTCTTGGCTGTTTAATTCTCACAAGTGAGGCCAGGTATCCAAAAGAGCTCAGCTCTGCCTAATACAATTCTGACAGATTTCTTTTCAAGTGCCTTTTTATTGGTATGCAGCACACTAAAAGCCACCGAAGATTTGGCAACTGTGTTTGCTCTTGAAGTCTGATAGGTTTAGAAGTGCCACCATTGCTGCTTCCTTGTAGGAGGGGTGTTTTCTTCAGCTGTGGCATCTATTAAAGCAAATGAGGGGGTTTTGAGTCAACCAGGCTGCTCCTGCTAAGGGATCCCCACCATCCTGCTGACTGGTGTGGGGGTACATAAGCATATCTGCAACATGGATTTCATACAGGTTACCCACAGCCCGTAGGAAAACCTCTCACCACTCGTTTCTAGTATTTGTGGGAATCTCTGTAAGCTGTTAAAAGAAGACAGGCCATTGCCTCTGCATGAAAACAAGTGAAAGTGTATTCCTCCCCAAACTGTCTAGTGTCCAAATGAGATCAGATTGTTCAGACTCTTATATGGCAGGGCCTGGCTTTTGCAACTGTAATGCATCAGGAGATAATCGTGAGTTAATATAGAGCAATGGTAATGAACGATAAAGAATGCTTTATATAGTTTTATAATCATCATACGGCCCCATTATACCCAAATGTACCCATAAATCTGCCAAAGGAGGCAGCTCTACAGCAGAGACACTTTTATATGTATTTAAAAAACGGGGAAAAAAGTCGTATCAATTCTTGGCAGACCTAATTTAGTATCACACAACATTTGTCGTAATACCAGTAGTATTAAACTAGATGTCCACTGCACTGTGAGATGGTGGCAGTTTATTGCAGGCTGAAGAGAACTGGCACACTGAATCACAGAATGGTTACGGTTGGAAAGGACCTCAAGATCATTTATTTCCAGATCCCCTGAACAGACGAGGGCTTCGCCAGCGAGAATAAAGCACTTGTGAAGTGAAATAGGGAAACCAAAATTTCTCTCTGTGCCATGGACCCTGCTAAAGAAAGCTCATGGATAGCCAGACACTACAGAAATCTCCAGTGCAGTTTACACAAAACCTCGGAAATCCAGGTGACTTTTAGGAAATGCTGTGTAAGCTGGGATATGGCCCCAGTGGCAAAAGGAGATGATACTGCAAAAGGTCTCATTCACACCTAGCAAGGTGCTTGCAGTACAGTCCAATACACATAGCAGGACTGTTGACCACATCTGCTTGGAGTATGCTGGATGTTTTTCCCAGCCCAGGCTTTCTTAAATGAATAACATCAGTGCTCACTATCAGAAAAATCTTAGAGCTGAGAGCTTGGCTTTCCCAAATTAGGCTGCAGAGACGTGGTTGAAAATTTCTTTACAAGCTATTACTTGAGAAAAATTGGACTTTCAGCTAATCACAGGCTTATGCACAAAGGTCAGTTTTCAGTGGAAAACTCTGATTTCTCATCTTAGAAACTCAGTAAATGGAAAAGCACATTGCTCTTCATGGAAAACATTCCCAACAGGAAACCAGAAAAGCAGAGCCTTTGAGTCCTACTTCCACTAGGCCCTGAGGTGGTGCTTTCAGACTAAGACAGTTAGGCTTTTGTCTGTCTTGGTATTTTACATTTCTATGTTTCAAACAGGCCACAACACTATCTATATGGAAAGTGTTGAATCATTTTTCACACACACGTTTGAAAGTGAATAGCATAAATGGTGTATACTGGCACCAAGCTCTGCATCACACTTGCAAACATCATTGTGGATTTTACCCTTCCAGCTTACACCCTTTCTGGCTGCCAGTGCAATCACAACCACTAATCAACTTCTACAGGCCCCCAATAGGCACGGAAACCCTCTTTTATGACTTTCCAGAGAGGTCCCTGTTTATTTTTTAGGATTATTTGCAAACATTGCTGTCTGATGTTTAAACACCCAAGGTACTTTTGACTAAATATTTTCACTTCCCGGTTTGTGGCCTAAGCCAGAAATCAGGGGTTATTTTAAGCATTTCTCTAATAGCTGCATGCATTCAGTGAGCTGAGCAATCTTCAGAAGAGCAACAGAAATGGAGAACTGGAAGGAACCAAGCCCAGCTTTAAAAATGGAAACCAGAAAACAAAGTCCCTGCTAGTATTGCTGCAGGCAATCCAAAAGGCATGCCTGAGCTGCTTCTAACCATATGAGCCCTGCTTCCCAGCAGGAGGTGAGGAAGGAATTGTGACACAAAACTGACAAACATACCTTTTATTTCACATCAGCCAGACTACCATGCTGAGAGTCGTGATTCAGGCTTTTCTTAGGAAAACTCATTCTGGCCTATTGGGAGCATCATTTTAGCAACTGATCAGTGTGATCCCAATTAGAAAATGCAGTCGAAGCCAGAGATGAGCCCCTCAGTGACGGCTGGATCCTGCACTGCAGCCAGCAAACACACATTCCTGTGCAATTACTGTCCTTTCTGGTAGTGCATCCCCCCAAAACCTGCCTGCCCATGTGTGCTGCTTCTCCAGGGATACATCCCATACCATTGTGGTGGGAGGGAAGGATGTGCCCTCAGTGTCATATGAGTAAAGGGAGACTATGGAGACACATCACAGACCTATGAGCTCCAGAGTCTACTTACGGTAAGTGTTTATAGGCAGCTGTGGGTACATCAGAAATGGTTTTAATTTAAATCAGACAACTTTGCAGCAGCTCAGCAAGTGAAAGCATACATGAGCCAAATGGCCGAAGTCCAGGTTAGGCAAGACCACATGTTGCACAGAGATGTCTGCAGCTACGACGCCACCTGGCAGCTGGAAAGGACTTTCCAGAAAGAGCCACCTTGCTGTGACTTTTAATCACATGTGCATTAACGACCTCACCCTTACGAGGCAAAAGGGCACTTTGTCAAGACAGACTAAGTTGGCCACTTGATCATTTAATTGCCCTTGCTTAATTATTACAGTTTGGATCACGGAAGTATTGATTTCTCAGAAAGGCTCTCCAGACCTTTCACTGGGCTCCACCTCAAAGTGAACTAACAAGTGCTGGGGAATGAAATCTGCACTAGAAATACTTTAAAGCAGTGTATCATCCATGGACTGCTTTAAAGAATAGCATAGGTATAATACGAATATAAGCCATGGCAGCGAAGAGGACAAGCTGCCAATCTTTGGTTTTCCTCCCAGAAAATGTTAGGGGTTTCTTCAGTGGCCCACCTACAAACATCAGAATCTCAGATCTTGCTAAATAATAATAATAATTATGATAATAATAATAACAATAATAATAATTTCTTAGGATTCTGGAAAGAAAAAAAAAGAGAGAGAAAGACATCACAACTCAAACAAAAGTGCAAGGAAGAAAAAAAGGAAAAAATAAGTTAAAATAATGATGCCAAAGCTCTGATTTTTCAGTCCATTTCCAAGCACTTGAGGTCTGCAGGGTGATGATACCATTATGAAGGAAATGCAGTGCCTTCCCAAGTTCATCAAGAAGCCGAAGTCCAAACGAATTTAGCAGAATGGATGAGAAGGGGCAAGATTTTGAGAACACACCAATGAAATCGTAATAAATCCTCTTTTTGTGTTATTTTGTAAAGCTTATTACTACTTTTAAAAATAACTTTATTTCACTGAAGGACTCAGTGGCAGAATTATTGCATGCCAATCTAAATTACAGCCTGTCAACAGAAACAAAAGCCTTAAGACAGGAAAAGTTGTTGCAACCTATGGCAGTGGGATGAAGCCGAGATGATTTAATATGGGAACACAGGTGGTGTGATGCACCCTTCTAGTCAAAATCAAAGGGCTTGAAGTTCAGTGATCTGCCCAGAAAGCAGCATAAATAGTGACATATATCAGCATTGCTATTGCTAGTGAATGCTGTTAACATTACGGCAGGTCTTCGTCACACTTAGCCCAGCAGAGCTTTTCAGCCTTTGGAGAAGATACAAGGGGAAAAGGATTGTGCAAGGCCATGAGTCAAGCCCTGAAGCCTCTGCTCACAGAGTTATACAATTGTATAAAACTACCAAGTCTCAGCAGAGAGGGAATTTGCTTCTAAATTGCCAGCTCTCATTATGGCAAAATAATGTTCAAAAATAATGACACCTGGGATCTTAGAATTGGAGAGAAATGTTTTAAAAACTCAAAGATTTGGGGTTTTCTATGCTCATCTCTGCATTTTGAGGGAAAACTTCAGGATCTTTCTGCTCACTGTGAAACCAGTATAAATTGGAGCCTATTTCCTTCAACAGAACTCACACTTTGCAAAACTGTGTAACATCCCAGCTCTTTAGATCTGCAGACCCACAACTGAGGAGAACACAGTGGTATTCGTGCAAGATCATAGGGAATTTATGGTTCCCTGGTTTGCTACACATGTGGGGGGAAAATCACTTTCACCGTGATCTGAACTAACTCTCAAAGTGACTTCAAGCAGGAATTCAAAGATGTTTCATGGATTAGTTTTCTTACCACTGTAGAACAAGTTCTGGTCACTTTGGCAGGGTAGGAGGCTCAAATAGAAATGGAACAGAGAACCACATCAATAGCTGAGAGCAAACAGGTCCCTCTTGCATATGTTGCCACACAGCCCTGGTAGCCTAGGCCAGCCCAGAAGTTTTAATTCATGTGCAGGAAAAAGCAGGCACCCTGAGTTTGGTGTTGCTTCTCCATCTACACAAGCTGCACAAGGGACAGCCTCAGCACTGAGATGATGTAATAGGCTCTTATATTTTTAGCTCTGTTCTAGGCATGCAAGGCAACCAGGCAGCAGGAGAAGAGCAGACATAGTTCCTGGTGGGACAGGACAGGATCTGTTTTCTAAAGAAGCTCATCAGAGGAAGTATAAAGTTAGAGAGCTGTTATGGAGATAAACCTCATACAAACTCTAAAATTTCAATATATATGTCTCTTATTTTATTCCCTGATGAAAATTCAGAGGATTTGGAATAATTCTATCAACATATGCATTTATTGTAAGTAGCATCTGTTGTTTGAAATGTTAAAAAATTGGGGGGAGGGGAGATTATTACTGAAATCCACCTTCTGAAAAACCTATCAGCAGCATATTTATTTATCCTGTGCTTTGAGGGAATTAAAAATACCTACAAAGCTGGTTTTGAGCTGCACACCCCTTTTCTTAAAAAATTATGGTTAAAAGTCTTTATACTTGCTGCAGAATGTTCTGCAGGAATTACTAAGAATTAAAATAATGTTTTGATCATGGTAATATGATCAAAATGGTATCACAGAGCTGTAAAAAATGCTAAGAGATAAGGAAAAATGTCATAGATTTCTTTCCCAATTGTGGTAACTATTCAAATAAAAAACATCAAAACATTATTAATTTTTCTTTCTAAGGGAGCCATGAATTTCAAACACTGTGTATTTCAAAGGAAAGTATTTTTCCACAGACATTTGAGTGGATAGTGAGTGCCAAATACGTCTAACATACTTACCCACTTACTGGCACCCTCCAGCTCTCCTTGCTTAAGGCAGCAAGATGTGAACAACCAAATCAAACAGATTTTCCACTTGTTTTCTAGTATTTTTTTCCAAAGTAATTAAGCATCTTCTGTTATTACAGGTGGGAAATGATTGTATCCATGATAATTAGAATCAATTTATTATTATTATTATCATTATTATTATCAATTGCTATAATCAACACAAATCGGAAGCTTTCCTTCCTGCCACTCAGCCACAACTTTACTAAGGAAACACGCAACACAGCATCTCATACAGTAATGCAACAGCAAATGCCATCTGTTATTGTCTCTGGCACAACATCTTAATGCTGACCTGCCCCTGGACATGTAACAACTACTCTGTGCTAAAGCCAAGCAGTGCTTAAAACATTGTTATTTCAGGTTTCTCCACATCTTACAAATTGAAGTGATCCATATATAATCAAGATAAAAGACGCAGAGATACACAAACAGCATTTGATTTCATCTTGGTGATATGAAAAGGAAGCTCATGACATACAGGAAATTACAAAGTAAATTACATCCAGGAAGAATAAAAGTTGTTTGACTCAAAGATTTAGTTATATTTGGAGTATCACAGATTAATTGAAAAGGCAGATTAGGAGAACCATGAGAGATGTACGTGTACATACAGATATGAGGGTCTGACTAAGTTTATATTTGTATTTATTCAAAATAGTTGCCTTTAATAGAAATAAAACAATGCAGTCCAGACCATGAAACTGGAACTGATTTTGCAGGAATTAGATATAAAGCTACCAATCTAAAATACTAGAAAATGTAAACAGGTATCTTTTTAAGACTGCAAAACATCCAACAGATAAAGACGATTTGGTATAAAACTCAGAAGACTGGAAATCATTAACAGAGGGTGAAATAATATACATATATATAATCTATATTCTAATATAATATATTCTGTGTTTTATATCTGTATATTTATATAAATAGCAGAAAATTCATGGTCCGTTGTTTACTCAGTGTAGCTAATGGAGTTGCATGGAGCAGAAATGAGACCCAGACTTTATCTAAGGTATTCTATGTAGTGAATCACAAAAAGCCGGATTCTAAAATATTTCTAATTGCTGTGTTTTTAGAGGAAGACAAATTAAATAGGAGAGGTGACAAAAATATTCAAGGCTTGCAAAACTCCTCTTGTATCCTTCCCCTTCAGCTACTGAAAATAGAACTTTCATTTTATGGGATTTCAGCCACAATAGTCACGAAATCAGTGAGAATCTTCCCAGATAAGGTCTCTCTTCCTGCACTTCTCCACTCTACATCGAAAATGAAGACTCTTAAGACAGAGACATAAGGAAAGCCATTCGGATTTTTTCAAATTGAAATTTTGGCACCTCACTGTCCCTACTCAAATTTCATTCATCCTTTACTTTAGGGCTTGGCCACATAATGTGCTTCACATTTGGATCTTGACAGACTGAGGGATATGCCTGAAAGTGAAGCATCAGTGGTGCAAGTGGCCTTTGTAAGTAGAAACAGCTGTGTCTTGACTCCTAATTTCAATTTTACAGCCTTCAACCGAATGCCTGAACACACCTGCTTTCTTTTCTCTTTAGTACGAGGGAAAAACCACACATACTATTGCTAGAGACAACTTTTCTGCTTTTTCAGAGTGAGTGAGGATTATGCCAAGCCCTAATGTTCCATACAAAGGAAATGAAATCACTCAACATATTTTACAGCTCAAGGAAAATTGTTGCTTCATTTTTCCTCAGATGAGGTATTTAGCTCTATTAGCAGGACATTATTAGATTTATTACCATGTCAAGTCCAAGAAAGCTACTGGTTTAACTCTCAGTACAATCTGGTTGGAGGGAGGAGGAATGCAGAGTTGAAGTGGGCAGGATTTTTGTTTAAATGGATTAACAACTCCAACTCAGTTGAGCCAGTAAGACACATTAGGAGAATGCAGTCGTCTTGATAGTTGAGGAAGATAAAAGATTAGAAAATATCATTCCAATTTAGAAATCTGCATATAGCTAAGCATAGGAAGGTTAAAATACAAAAAGAATAATGATACAGTTCCCACTTCTTACCTAAATGCAAGCAAAACTGTTTGGGGCCTGATGCAATCTGAAGTTGCACATGGTACAACTGCAAAGGTTGCTTGGGTTCTAGATTTACTAGGATTAAAGTCCTAGTAACTCCTTATCTGAGCTAGGAGCAGTTGTGTTTTAAATGCTTCAAGTTCAGAGTCCTGTGTCCCTAACTCCTGAGCAGCACCATATTCTACTATTTCTATGAATTTCATTGTAATCATTTGTGGAGTACTATCTAACACCCAAATGCGTGCTCTGCTCACCACCACAGCTCCTCCATCTGAAAAGCAAGGGAAGAAGAATAAAAAAATAGTTTCCTATAATACGTCACTGCATTGCATGTTCTTAAGTGTCCAAAACCAGTTTTAATATCCTTTACAGGATCAGTGAGTGCTGTGGCAAGTGCTTGCATTGCTGTAGTAGCACTAGGATATCGTAAGGGACAAGTCTGGTTAAAAAAAAGGACTAATCAACAGGCTGTAGTTGAAGATTAGAAGATGGAGGGGCAGATTTAATACCCAAGGGTGCAAAAGGAGGAAAATACAACACCAGCAGGCCCCAGTTTCCCTGTCTCCCTCCAGTCACCAGCTACTCACCAAAAGAATTCAGGAGATTTGCATTTGATGGTATGGCTTGTACAAGGCAATGAGCAGAAACTCCGCTCTCCATTACCAAGAGGAGCTGCTGTACCACTGGGCAAGCAGGAGCAATGAAAACCAACAGCGCCCAGTACTGGCTAGGCAGCACGAAGGACTGTCTCAATTCCACTTTCCCAGTGGCTCTGCAAGCCACCTTCTGTCAAAAGGACCAAATATCAACACCAAAAGTCTTCAGCATTTTACAACCCAGTGATACAAAACCCACAGCACCTCTTGTGCTAATGCAGAGTGTCAACATGCTTTGCACTTATTTGTCTAATATTATTTGTGCATACACAGATGCCAAGTCTGAAATTGCATTCATTCATTCTTGGCATTTAATTCAAGAAGCAAAAGGAATAACCCTGCTTTTACTAATGGCTGTAAAATCATGCTGTTGCAAGATTCAGGTGCTTCTCATGCACCAAAGTATCTTCCAAAAGGCTCAGAGAGCAGATGCTGGGCTGCTAACTAACCTGAAAAGCAAACCCCACCAAGTGTGTGTGTGGGGAAGGCAGGACTAATGAAGCTCTACGAAAGTGCTTGATGGTTTCCACAGCCAGGGCATCTTTCCCACTGACAGATAATTCATCTTCTACCAGCTCCCATTGCCTAGAGACCAGTCTCTTGGTTGTTTACAACTAAACCTACATAAACCAAAGTATTTTCAAACAGGAAACCAGATGTGATGGGGCCTGCCCCAGCCTGTGACAGGGACACATGGGCTAATTATGATTGATGCCATATCACTCTCCAGAAAGCACCCACTTGCCACATCAGGTGTTTTTATTGTCATTTATGGAGTGATGCTGGAGATGCCAGCAAACTGAGGTCTGGGGTCAAGGAAAAAGGGACAGCAGTAAGAAATAGCCAGTTAAGCTTCTCCCTTTCCAGGAGGAGCAAATAGAAACACACCTTCAGCAAAAGCCACATAGTGATTTCTTTTTTTCTTGTGTTTTCCTGCTGTCTGTGGTCCCTCAGTGCCAGCACTGCTCACACTGAAGACTTGGACAAGGAGGTGGCTGCCACGTTTAAGCTGTGGCTCAACACAGATGAAGCTGGGAGGGGGGATGCAGACCCATGGTGCCTGCTGGGGACAGGGAGCTGTCTATGACCACAGTAACAGCTGTAAAACCAGCAGCATTTCAGATTTTGCTGCACAGCATTGCTCCTCTAGGGCTTATATGCTATTAGAACATGTCTGCTTTCTAATGCATGTTTGACTTTGGAAGAGGAAAACCTAAGAAATCCACATATGTGGGAATTAGTGTGCAAACACACGTGAGCCCTTGGCATTTTTCTCACTACTGTCCAGTAATGGATATATGTGGTGTGTGCCACACATAAACACATGAGGAGAAACACCGATTCTCTGTGCTCAAGAGTTGGCTGGTTTAAGATGGAAGAAAGGTCTGAATCTGTTACCTCACAAAAAGATACAAGCATCTCACAGTTAAAATGTGTTCATTGACACATGGTGCACTTTATGTCTCTTCTTTTGCATACTAAGTCCTATCCACAGCAGCTTTCACACCCTTTTTCTCCCCTTTTTTCTTAAACCAGGAACTGCTCCTGTCTGTGCTCTGAGGCAAGTTGACATTTCTCTGCCTCTCACTTGGCGAAGGGTTAGTTACATCTAACTGACATACTGCTGTGCTGGAAACTGGTAAAAACAAGAGCAAGAAGTGAGCTGGTGAGGCGGGGAGGGAAGACAACGCACTGTTCTTTGCTTTAACTGTTCACAGTTGTGTAGCGCTTCTGCATTAGGTATGGCTTCACATTAGGCAGCCTTAGCTGTCATCTTCTGTGAGTTACAAATATGGATCAGCAGTAAATGAACTATTGTGCTTCACTTTATTTTATGAGTTAGACCAACTTATTGTCTTGATTTTTCATTAAAATACAATAAAGCTCATAAATTAATAAAGGCAATAGGATCTGCAGAGCCTGGTATTGAATGAGCTGGGTAATTTCATGTGTGAGGTTATTTATCCTCCAGTTCCAGACTTGCTCTTTCTTTCTTTTTTTTTTTTTTAACCTCCTATTTAAACTAATCAGAACCATTTCAGGGACAGAACAAGGTAAAAAGGAGTCATGAAATCAGTTTGCTCAGCCATCTTTGCTGGCTGGGGCTCTCAGCTCAGTGCCAGGACAGAAGGAGCTATCAGACAGTCCAGAAAGCTTTTGCATGTTATTTTGAAGTCGTTTGCATGTCATTAAGAACAAACAGAGCACAGCTGGACAACACCTTTCACTACCTCCTGTGTCTCCTCCACTTGAGTTATCGAGCACACCTTAACAAATTCTATGTCCAACAGTGCATGTTTGCAGAGTTGCAAAGGATGCCTTTTCTCAAGGAAAACATCATGCTTCCAATTTTGGGATGTCAGATTCGAATGGTGTCTGCCTGTGGGTATGCACAGGCTCCTCAGAGGGGGAAGATCCTCAGGGTGTTACCCCAGGTGAGAGGGATGTTATGGCGAGTGCTTGATGCCTCTGCTGCAGGGAGACAAAGTAGTGCTGGGAGAGAAGAGGGAGGAAGGGAGTTTGGCAAAGGGTCCCCTTGAGTCCTTCCCAGCTAGCCCCATCCACCCAGCACCCAGGAAAGCATGCATGCTGAGGTGCAGGTATCTGGCATCTCCTCACCTACACCAGGAGTGCATGAGCATCTTAATTTGGATATTTATTCAGAAGTTCAGATGCTGGCCTGGAACACAATGAATGAAGAATAAAGCTCATGTCTCAAAGTTTGTCTTGTCCATGTCCAACCAACTTTCCAAGGCTTTTTATCCTAATCTTGCAGCCCTGATGTTTCTCTGCAGTGAAATGATCAGCACTGAAACAAGGGATCATTTTCAGCAGATCATCTGGGTGTGTGTGGGGAAAAATAAACAACTTTCGCATTAGTTGCAGAGAAGTGAACAAATGAATTACCCGCTGTTTTCAGCCAGTCATGAATAATTCAAATTCCCCTGTGTCAGTGGATCTAATTAGTAATCATCCAAACTATTCTTAAATTATCTAGTTTTGAGTTACTTGCATAGCAACGACATTCATTTCCGATAGAATTATTAATCCATTTGCCAGTGTGAGACTGCCAGGGCAGAGACAGTGGGAAGCCATACTATCAGTTAATGTTATTAATGTTTCTTTAACAATTAACCTATCCGGTGTTCAGGGACAAACAGCATATGTCATGTAGAGAGATATTTTTAAAGCTCTGTGGATATATGCCATAAGTCCTGCTGATTTGGCCACCTTGAAAAGCAAGGAGCTGTCATTAGTGAAGGCTTGACCCTGAATGTGCAAATTGCATAGGAACCAGGAGAAAATATGAAATAATAGTTACCAAGACATCACAGAATAGTGGGTTCACACACAGAGGTGTGAATCCATTCCAGAAAGCGACTTTGCAAATGGAACAGTGCTTTTCACTGTTTCCCATCAAGTAAGAGAGATCTGTAATTTGTTTTCCCTGTTGCTAATTTGTTCCCAAATACAGCCCATGTCTGAAGCTCACTTGATAGGTCCTTTCCCACTTTGTCTATGTGATTCTTCCATCAGTTCTTCTGAAAAGGAAACTGCCAGTTTTCTAATTTCACTAAACAGTGTGCCTCAAAACATGGCACAGCTGAGATTGGTCAGGAAGCTGTATGTTTTTATTTAGCATAATTCAGTAAATAATGAGTGTATCATGAGTTTTCCCTGTCCACTGGGTATTCATAATAAAACACCTGCTCCAGAATTGATCTGTAACTATGCAAGGTCAGGGTCAGACCTTTGGTTAGGGCAAATCATCCCATATCTATTGCTGTGGGAGTTTCATATCTCATTTTGAAACATCTGGCACTGATGCTTGTCACAGATGGGATACTGGGTTAGAGAAAGCTTAGATCACTTAAAACATGTTCCCAAACTTGATTGTTTTTAACGGGATATTTACGCTTACCAATCCAACATTTCCTCCAAATATATCCTTCCAGAGAGACAGTGCCAGCGTGCAAAAAGGTAAGTTTGACATCCCATAGAGAAGCTCTCACTCTCAGCTAAGCAGCATTCGGGTCCCTGGGCAGCTCATACCAAAACTGTCACTAAACCAATTAAATAGCAGAAAGGATGTGCTTAGGGCAGCTGCCAGCCCTAACTCCATCACAAGGTGGAGCATGGTCACCTAAGGAAGTCACTTTGGCACATGGGCTACCAGGACTGTAAATACCAACAACTCACTCCTATAGCTTTTAATACATTCTGCATCATTTTAAAATGGGTTAACTCGTTTTGAAGCAAATCACTTTGGGGGCTTTACTGGAAACTGACATTTGCAAGCACATAAAATGCTTTTAAAATCAGTAAAATCTAATCGTCAAAAGACAAAGGAGAATTGAACTTTTACCAGCCCAGGAAATCAAGAGACCTGTCATTATTTAGAACTGTGAATGCTTTCTCATTAGCACAATATGTTGTGCTGGAGCTGGCCATGTGGAAAAGTTCTGCATGATAAAATTGCATGGGAGAGAGCACAACACAATTTTTATTAAATAAAGAAATGCATTGATGCCACCAAAGGAAAGAAATGAAGTTGTAAACAGATTTCCCAGACATCAGCTAACAGCAGGAGTTTACAGTTTTTCTGCAGTGGCCAAGTATAATAAAATTGATCTGTTGACTATACAGATCCATAAAATAGTTTACACAGAGTTATAGTTATTGCCAGTTGGATCAGAAACAAAGTTCTTTCAAAAGAAAGCGGCCTTATAAGCATCCTTTTTCAATTACATATCATGGCAACTGCAGAGTAAATGAGGGCCAGGTTTCTTTGGAGTTAGGCGCTTTGGGCTGGAAAGGAATTAAAACCCCCTGGACATTTTCCTCCTTGATGTAAACACTGGTCTTCTCCCTGTCTTGGGCATTGCATTTGCCCTGGCAGAGGTGTCGCAGGGGACTCCACACTGCTGAAGGAGAGGGTGAATCGAGTC
>NW_009922065.1:0-3488 GCF_000696875.1 Nestor notabilis
TAACCAAGTCAAGAGACAAAGCACGTTATGTTGTAGTGAGTGTCTTAACTTCCTACACTGGAGACTTTATTTCTAGACACAGTCTTTTAGAGCCACCTGCAATCTGGCACCGCTTTGGTGCTCATTGCAGTTGGGTGAACTTGCCTGGGAGAGAATAGCTTCTCAGTCTAACTTCTTTTTAAAGTAATACCTTATAAGAAGAGTATCTTAATGCCATTGTGTTTTTAAAACAAATGCTGGTATGTAATGCAAGTACATAAATAGCCAAAGTTTTCAGTAATTGTTCAGTGTTACTAAATTTGCTTTTATTTAACCTTCCAAGATGATAACATATTAGGAAGACCTTCAGCATGTTGATATCCAATTGGAAACCACAACATGTGATCACTTTGCTTAGAGGAGATCTGCAGTTATTTGGACACATTTCAGGTTTGAATACAATTTGGAGGCAAAGTTCTAAGGTGCAAACCTTACTTTGGAGGAAGTGCACTGTAATGACACTTCAAAGTAACAGGGGCTGCTTGTAGAGCGCATTGGCTGTTGTTCTTCAAACATAATGAAGGTCTTTCCTGAGGAATCAGGTGACTTTTCTATTGCTTCAATTTTTGTGCAAAAAAAAGAAGAAAAAAAAAAATCAATGTATTGCAATCTTTTTTAAAACTGGGGTGGGAATAGTTAAAGAAAACTATTTTATGTAAGAACTGACAGAGGGATTTGCTTTGTATAATGCAAGCTGGCTTTAAAAAAGCATTGTAGCAAATTATTCAAGTCAATCATATGTTAATAGTTATGTGCAACCAGACATGCAAAACAATTGTATTTTTTTAAATAAATATTTTTAACAAAGCTGCTGCTCTTTTTGCCTCTTTCTTTTGGCACCAGATGTAGGAAACCGAAAGTTACAGCTGCAGAGCTGCTGGCTCTGTGATGCTGAGGGAGCTGAGACCTCGAGCTAACCTGCCCCTTCTCCCCAGCACAGGCTGGCCCAAGTCCCACCTGCCTGGAGCCAAGAGATGGAGCTGCTGTTGCACCATCTTTTTGCCAAGTCAGGTATTATTTGGTGAACGCTTCCTCTGGTGAGTAGCTCTGTTCTCAGGGTGGAGATTTGAGCTGTCAAATACACCTCTACCATAAGGAATCGTTACCCTGACATTTAGCTGTGTATTAGCAAGCTGCAAGGACATCATGAGATGGTTTTGAATAGCTGACAGTCCCTGGTGTGATACACATGGAATGGGAGCAGGCTGCTTTCCAAATCAACTCCCTCATTGTATTGTTTCATGCTCGTTTCCTCTGTACAGGGATGGAGAGAATGCTGTCATGGTGGGAGGGGCTCCTCTATTAATGACAGATTGGGGGGTTGCTGCAAATGGGCTTTGCAGTACATGCTTTTTCATCCTGGGTATCTCAAGGAGAGTAACAGTGGCATCCTCTGGTGCCAGAGGAGAATTACAGCACGTACCACCCAGGATGTGAGGCTGGAGGGTACCTGGAGACAATGGATGAGTTCAGCCCAGAATTCACCTCATTTCCCTCCTTCCAGCAGTGGCCTGATGCTCACTCAGCTTTAGGTCTACAAAGGCAGTTGGAGGAGTCTGTTCTCTACAGCCCCACCCCTGGGAGCTTCTGAAGGTAGTTTATGGAAGGCAAGATCTGCTTGGAAAAACAGAACCACTAAAGCAAATGGAAGTTAAACAGTTGTTAGATTTAGGCTGAGTTTCAAAGCTAAGAACTGGTGAAGGTGGTAGGTGACACAGTCTTAGCCAGAACTAGCTGAATTACCCGAGTCCAGTCGTGCTGAGAATCTAGCAATCAATCACCTTTAATTAAACACTGCTTTATATACACACGTACATATGTACACCCACATACAGCAGTTAAAGCAAAAAGTACATGTCCAGTCACTCACTGAAGAAATGGATGGATGGAGCTTTACACTCTTCTAAAGCCAGTCCTTTCTTCATCGCTTGGAATAGGTCATGCGTGGGCTATGAGAGTACCTTAAGGAAGGCACCTGGATAATAAGTATTGCACAGATTAAGCAGCTGGAGGCTGGCTCCCAGATACCTCTGTTTAAGCTTCAACTGGAAGCTAGAAATAAAACCACCCTAAAAGACACTGCGACTGTAGCAGCTAAACTAGTGACTGAAAGCAAAACAAACCACAAGTCATTTTTGACTCAGAACCAAAATGAAAGCTCATGATTTTAATAATCAAAGAGGCCCTGGCATGCTGCATAAGACACTGTCTTAGTGAACATGGCTGATACTGTGTGAGAGAGAAGAATCAACTGTGCAAATATAGATAGGTCCTGCTACTGCTGTGCACTTGGTGGGTTGGCTCTACCACTGGTGTAGGTTTCCCCTTTGGCAGTGTACACGGAGGTGACACATACTCGAGTCAGTGTGACACAGAAAGGAATCAAATCCAGTATTGTGCTATGAAGTGTATGTTACAGGCCAAAAGAAAGCTTCAGTTCAATGACTAAGCCAGGAGATAGTCTTACCTATGGGACAGAGAGAACCTTTTCCTTCGCCCCCTCCATCCTGAACTGGTAAGAAGGTTCATTGGCAGGAGGAGCTGCTCCCATCACCCCTCCATACACCGACACCAGACGCAGGCTCAGGCTGATGCTGACAGTCTTTTTGGTGTGTGTGACACGGGCAACTTTGTGCTTAGCTTGACGCAGTGTTTTAGGATGTTTTCTTGATTCTGACTTACCCAATCTCTCTAATGTGCTTTTGATTGCAGAGAACTCGCATGATTCAGTCATTAAATGTGAAATCATCCGTAAGAGTAATGCTTCATTGTGTGGTGGTTTATTGCTTGTCTAGGGCTTGGCCGCTGCTTTAGCGCTGGTACTGCCCAGTGTCGTCTCTCACTGCTGCTTTGTCAGGGGAGGCATCGTCCATGTCTGCAACATTGACATGAGATTTACATCAGGAGAGCAGCAAAGTCCAGAGGAGCTGTGGCTGCCCCATCCCTGGCAGTGCTCAAGGCCAGGTTGGACACAGGGGCTTGGAGCAACCTGCTCTAGTGGAAGGTGTCCCTGCCCGGGACAGGGGGTTGGAGCTGGAGGAGCTTTAAGGTCCTGTCCAACACAAACCATTCCATGAAGACAGGCCTCCATTTCCAGTAACCTGGACAAGTGTTTCTGCCTGTCACACAAAGCACCTTTTACCCAGGGAGCACACAAAACCAAACAGCATATGCATAATGAGGTGACAGCAAGAGAAATCCTTCCCAGCCAGGGAACAGCACAGGGAGGCTTGTGCTACTGTCCAGCAGCACCATAGTGCTTCTACAGCCAGTCTATGGGAGTTTGGTCCTCCACAAGCCCTACTTTTTCCCTTGCTTCTCCACCAGCAAGCCCCGAGCTGGGGCTGCCGAGGCTCTGAGGGCAAGTCAAAGCAGGAAGAGGGGGCAGGAAGCAGCAGCAGCAGCAGAATAACCGTTTCCTCGCGGTTTTCACCCTGGCTGTGGAGCGG
>NW_009922065.1:3519-8991 GCF_000696875.1 Nestor notabilis
TGGTCCTCTCTTCCTCTCGCTATGAAGCGCGCGGAGCCCTGGGGCTCTCTTACCTGCTGAGGACTTGGGGTACATCCTGTGGAAAAACAAGAGGAAGGCGTAGAAGGTAAAGGCCAAGCCTCCAAAGACCATCCCACAGACCAGGAAACTGTAGCTGCCCTGATCATGTATAATCTGCAATTAAAAGGGGGAAAAGGGAGCAGATGTGTCATCACAGCCCTCAGATACCTTAGTCAGCATTCAGCGAGAGCTCTACTAGTCCATAGCTCCAAGGTAATGCAGCGGTTTCCCCTCAGCAGCTGCCCAAAACCAGGACTAAGGTTTCTACTTAAAGTTCAGGCAGTTTGTGGGGTGCCTTGTCCACACCTACCGATCCCACCAGTAACTGCAGCACCATCTCCCCAATTCCAGCTCCAGTCACCAGCACGGTTGTGGCACAGCCTGCAAAGAAACAGCACAAGTGATGCTGGGGCAGCCTGCTCTTCCCTGGGTGTCTCCATACAAATCAGAGTCCCAGCACAGTTTATGTTGGAAGGGACCTTAAAGCTCCTCCAGTCCCAACCCCTGCCCCGGGCAGGGACACCTTCCACTAGAGCAGGTTGCTCCAAGCCCCTGTGTCCAACCTGGCCTTGAACACTGCCAGGGATGGGGCAGCCACAGCTCCTCTGGGCACCCTGGGCCAGGTTTTCACGCTTCTGCATCACTGCCCCAGAGCCTGAGGTTGGCAGAAACCTCCTGTAAGAGCGGCCAAACTCTACTAATCTGGATGATGTTTTCAGACCTGGCTCCTGGAAGCCACTAAAGGAGATGTTCCTGTCAGTCCCCGGGAGCCCTAAAGCTCCAGGGAACCAAGAACCAGGCTGGAGCTCTGCCTGCAGAAGTCATCAGGCCACTGGAGCCGGGACTGTGCAGTGTGGGTTGTGAGTGCAAGCTTGAATAAACACCGTGCTCAAACCCAGAGCTCCCTCCAGGCCTCCAAAGCATCCCCGAGGATGGAGGGAAGGAGGTGCTGCCTCTGGGCTTGAACATCTGCCTGCTCCCAGCGCCCGGTCCCTGCTCACCTCTGTACTGCAGGATGTCCTCGGTGTAGGCCAACATGCTGGGGAAGGTGCTGCTGAGGAACAGCCCCAGAGACGCCGTCCCCACAAACAAGAAGACGACGCTGTAGGAGAAGATGAGGAGCAGGAGGAAGGTTATCAGGACTCCAACCTGCAACAACACGCACGGAGTCAGGAGAAGGCTGAGCTGCAAGAACAGGAGCTGGACTGTATTTTAATGTAGAAAATAGTCTGGAAAAGGAAAACAAATGCTGGAAAAACAGATCACAATCTGAGAAACTGAAGAAACCAGACAAAGAAAAGCCTTTACAGCAAAGAAGCCCTGTTATAACAGGGCTTTAGAACATAATGTGCTACTTAGGCCTCATCTTCATTAGGTAGAGACTTAAAGACTCTTTCTGAAAAACTAACTTTTTCTCTGCAGCTTTAACTACAACAATTCTGCCACTTCCAGAATAGTCACGTCTCGATCACTGATAAATCCATTTGAGCAGGGTAAGGAATGAACTCGCTCAGAAACCAGGCACAGCAGCAAAGCCAAAGAACCAGCTGCCTCTGAGCACTTGCCCTCACATCTGGCTTGGACCAGCACCAGCAAAACCATCCAAGATGCACCATCCAGCACGGCAGAGTCACCAGAGGGAGCTCTGCAGCACCAACACGTCCCTTCCTCACTGTTCAGGCCCCGATGATGGGGGGGTGCGCACACCAGAGCAGTTTGGGTTCCGGAGACGCTGAACTGCAGCTCTGTGATGCTGATCTGTACCTCCCTATGCAGCAGCGCTACTGAGCACTGCACAAGGGGCTCGGCCACAGGCGAACGATGGTGCTACCACCCTTGGCTTTAAGGGGACACGCGGCAGCTTCCAGCCAGGGCTGGAGATGCAGCGCTGCTGCTGCTCACCCGGCACCGCGCTGCAGCGGGGGCTGCGCTCGCTGTAAACCAGCCCCAGCGCATTTGGCTGCAGCTGCTGGTGCCCAGGCTCAGGCTTTAACGTGACCAGAGCAAAGCGCCCACCCGGCGGCCTCGCCTGGCTCCTGCCCGTGGAAGGCATCAGCCTGACTCCAGAACAGCCCCACGAGCGCTGCGGCCCCTGCTCTGCGCCACCCCCTTGGCTGTTCTTGGCTCTGCACTATTACCTGCGAAACCTGCCACGGAAATAGCTTCTGCTTCTAACAACTTGTACATTCGCTGCCTTCTCACTTGGTTCCTTTCTGTGTGCGAGAAGCGTGAATGGGCACAACTCCCTCCCTGTTGGCTGCCACATCCTGACATGCATCTTCCTCACCTATCCTGAAAGGGTTCCTTCCCCTTCCAAGTGAATGTGTTTGGTTAAGTTAAGAAGCACCACATCACAGTGGCTTTTTTTGCACCACATCACAGTGGCTTCTTTGCCAGCTCCTACAGTACAAGTAGAGAATTTACTGACCTCTGCCTTCCCTTTCCCATGGCTGACACGGGCATTAAGCTCCCTGTCGCCAGAGCACGTAACGTTGGCAGGCACTTCTCAAGGTGCTTTCACAAATCTATGTTTAGATTAACAGAGGATTGCTCAGCAAAGCAATGCAGTAAGTGCCAAGCAAGCCTTGGCTCCCTCATGCACTGCATCAGCTCCAGGCGTGCAGAGGAAGGCTTCACCCTAGCTATGCACAAGAGTGGCTGCAACTCTGCACATCGACACCAAAGCCAGGCAGCATCTCGGAGGTGAGCAGAATTAGACCCGCAGTAAAACCAGCCTTACCACATTGATGAAGACCATGGTTGCTGGCTTCATTCGGTAGGACACGGGGATGGAGATGAGCCTGCCCAGCGTGATGAACCCCCAGAAGAGGCTGGGCAGGTCCCCGGCCACTTTGTGCACTACAGAGAGCGGCTCCTCCACGGCGTAGCTGTAAACGAAGCCCGAGTACTCTCCCTGCAGGGAAACACACGAGCCCGTCACGGCGCTGTGATGACTTCCAGGCTTTGCCCTCAGTTATTCCCAACACTGTGCCAGTGCTGGGGAGCCCACCTATGGATGTGCTACCGAACCGCAGTGAGCCTTGTTCCCAAGGGCTGGCAGCTGGAGACAGGCTTCCTCCAAGTAGAACACAAGAACACAAGGCTTCAGCTCTCCTAAAGGGCAAGACTTACACTATTACTGGTAAAACGCATGCTCAGCTCTTAATTGTAGAGATGCTCTCGTCTCTAGGGACTGCCTTGTCCTTTTGGAACTGTACACGCTCAGACACACCACATTAAGAACCTGGAGTTGATCACCTTGACGATGGAGGCCCTGGAGAGCTCCTGTATCTGACAGCTACTGCGTGTAACCCTGCTCCTCTCTTAGACTCTACTTCATGTCCTAGTAAGACCCAGCAGTGTTTTACCATGAGCCAAAGCTGTCAAAAGACAAAGAGCAGCATCTCGCCAGCATCTTCCTCACCCGGACACGAGCGCTACACACAGTGCACCCGGCCAGGGCCATGCTGCTGAGCCACTGCCAAGCCTGCACCATCCCCGTGTGCTCCCAGCTTGGGTTTGGAGGGCTCGGGAGACCCATGGAACAAAGAGCCACCATTTGTCATGAACTAAAATGAAGCAGTTCTTGCCTCTTGGCTGAAGTGAGAAGAGAGCTCCACTGTGTACAAGCAGACAACACCACAGCTCTGAACTGGTTGGGTTAGTAGCAATCTAGCCTAGAACAGAGCCTAGAACACAGGAGAAGCCACAAAACCCTCCCGAGAAGCAGGACATGTATCAGCCTGACTGGGATTAGCTTTATGGGCTGTTCTAAGTGGTTGGGAAGGAAGAAAGCCACAGAGCTTTGCTCAGAGAAGATCCCTCTATCAGCTGAACTCACCACAATCCCATCAGTCATGAAGAGAACAAGAGCCCCAGTGATGTGGACTGCGAAGTAGGTGTAAGAAGCCCCTCTGAAGTTTTTGCTTTGGCAGCAGCTAAATAAGTCATCATGACCTGGTGAAAAACAATGCAAAGCAAACTTAGCTGGAACATCCCCCTGGGGCTGGGTGGTTGCCAGCCCACGGTGGGGGTTTTTTGTGCTCAGCTGCATGACAGAGACTCACAGAGGACCAGGAACAACAGTGGAGCGCTGGTAACCTCTACTGGCACCACCTCTTGCTTTACCTACCTCTAAGCTTTCACAAGGAAGATGGACTCGGTTGTGGGCCACAGACCGGGATCCTGACTCTCCAGGGTATTTGCTACTTCTCTTTCTGTGGCTGCTTGTGCTCCTCTTCCCATTTAGGAGCTCCACATTGCTCTTACAGTCAATAGAAACAAGCCCATTTGACCACAGCACTCGTGCTCAGAGCCCCTTGTCTTTGGTAGCACCACACAGGACACGTTCCTCAGCTAAATGCTATTTACACCCAAACAAGCCAACTTTGGCAAAGAGAGTGAGAACACGCAGCTCGTGTCACCTCCTCGGAACAGACCAAAGCTGGGGCTCAGGACCCCTGGAATTCCGGACTCTCCCATCCTCCTGCTTCTGTCACCCCACTCTGGGATGTGCAAAGGGCTGGTGTTCAGGAGTCCCGTGCAGGGGAGATGCTCCTGCATGGCAAAGATGAGTCCTCGCTACTCATCTGGGGAAGGAGGGGTTTTGCCAGCACAGACGTGTCTGTCAAGGATGGCAGCATTCCCCACACACCCTGCTTCTCAAAGGATTCATCCCAACTGCTTTTAAGAGGAAGACCGAGATATGAAGAACATGAAGCTCCAATGGGTTGTATGGAAACAGGCAGCGGGGTTGAGGAAAGGAACCTTCAGGGTCTTGGCTAAGGGAAACACTATCGGATGAGCACAACCTTACCAGACAGCAGAGAACCCATCGAGTCAGGGACACCCGTGATCCTTCCCTGCAGCACCTCACCACATCTCTAACTGCCTCCACCTTCAAGTATTCCCTAAAATTCCCTCTTATTGTCCAGGTAAAGCCATTGCTTCCGATAACCCTAAACCATGAGTTTACTCTGATAGGTTTCTCCTGGGTAGCAAAGAACAACGTTACTGTCCCCAGAACAGGGGGTGGTCACAAGTTCAAGAGCAAACTCTCGCTGGAGTTTAACTTCTCCCCTCAAAGGCACTGTCCTCATTCCTCTCACATTTATCCACCCCAGCATCTTGCAGCACGACGGTTACACCCCGCAGGCAGCTCAAAACCTGACCCAAACCCACAGGGGCACAACTTCCATGTGTGCGTAAGGTTGAGTTTGAGGACAGGCTGGAGGAAAGCAGCCTGGAGCCCCAGCAGCAGGACACTGACCTCTGCTCATCAGGGGTCCCCCCTAAGGGGAGGGTAACTGGGCACCAAAGCGGGTGCTCCGGGATCGCGTTCACGGGCACGTATTGGAACGCTCCCTCTCAGCCAACAGGCGCGTGTCACCTGCTGCCCCCCAGACCCAGCTC
>NW_009922066.1:0-16728 GCF_000696875.1 Nestor notabilis
GCCCTGTCCCTCCCAGAACCCCACACCTCGCTCCTGCAGCAGCGGGAGCATCCCTGACTGAGCCCCGGCCCTGGGGCAAGTGGGGTGGAGGAGATCTGAGGTAAAGTCATGGCCGATCTCTAGGAGATGTTTGCTTGGTGCCATGTGAGGGCTTCCAGCGAAGAAGCAACAGGGTCCAAGTAGTGTAGCATCCTGCTTTGCCACCTGGGAGCTGGGAAACATCCCCTGTCCCTCGGCACAAATGCAGCCAGACAGAACACCGTAAATGTTTGGCTGTTCCCTGTAGTTCCTCTTGTCTGTATTGGGGTAAACACATCCATTCTCTTAACTCCTTCTTCCCAGGTCACATTCTCTAGGTCGCTTCCTGTGGCTTTTCAGGATCTAGTTTAGAGGGTAGTACCTCAAAAACATGACATGTTTCAGTACAGCACTGACAGTACACTATGAAGATGTGTCCTTCCTCTATTACATCTGTATTTGATAATATAGGGAAATAGAACCTGAGGGTTACAACATGACTCCTCTGTGGGGCCTAGGGCTGTGTGTGTTTCTGTATTATCCAGTAAAATACAATGAAGTGCTTGATAAGTGGCAGTATCTCACCTGCATGTGAGCTGATGCAAGAAACATTGATTAATCTTTGAGTGGGAATACATAAACTGGCATTCCCTTCCATAGCTGTATTCATTTCCTTACTACCTGTGTGATTTTAATCTGCTGTGATTGAAAGAAGACTTATCACCAGAATTCAAGACTATGTGTGTTTATACCTGGAGATGAATGTATGGAAGCAGGTAACTGCACTGTGTATCAGTTAAGCTGCAGCACTCGCTTGTTTTAACAACAACTCTGAAAATCAAAGTCTTCCTGGACTTTCAAGTTGGATTCTGACTCACTCTTTACTGCTTCTGAATTAGGCACGTGAAAATGAAAGGTGCTGCACTTGTTTTTGTGCTGAGACTGTAAGAAGTGAAAAATGCACTATTTCTCAATACATTTAATCAGAATTGTTAGGCACAAGCATCTCTTGTAGCATGCAGCTCACTAATACCACTTTCAGTCTGTGGAGGTGTTGCTGTGTAGCCTCTGAGCTCCCAAAGCTTGAAGGAAATACTGCAGATATCTTCAGATCAGCTAGGAATTTCCCATCTGTGGGTCTTAACTACTCCTTTCTGAGGAAGAAGCACTAAGGAGGTCTGTGTCATGTCTGTGTCATGTCCTTCTCCCCTTATTTGCAGCCCTCTGGATCTGGAGCAGTGTTCCCTCAAAGTGCTGGAGCCGGAAGGAAGTCCCAGCTGGAGTCTCCTCAAGCTGCTGGGAGATCGTGGCTGCACTGTGGTGGAGCTCATGGAGTTCCTGCAGGCCCTGGAGCACACTGAGGCTCTCCAGTGCCTCAGCCATTCAGGTCAGTTCTGGTTTGTGCTTTCACTGCAGCTGGAAACACTGAAGTATTCCTTTTCTACGAACATCTTTAGAGTTTGAATTGTAGCAGTTGGTGTTCATATGATTACCATGGTAATTGGCTCCTCGTTCTGACATTAAAAGTCACCTAGGTAGATCATAGAATCATGGAATGGTTTAGGTTGGAAGGGACCTTAAAGCTCAGCCAGTTCCAACCCCGTGCCACAGGCAGGGACACCTAATGTTGCTCCAAGCCCCTGTGTCCAACCTGGCCTTGAACGCTGCCAGGGATGGGGCAGCCACAGCTTCTCTGGGCTGGCCTGCACTGTGGACCCTCGTTCTTTGTTATTGTTCTCCATATGGTGGTTACTGGGAAAGTACTGCAAACAAGAGTGGTCCGGGTTCACATTAGTACTGCAGAGTTCCTCTCTGTTTTGGCAGTGACACCATTTCAGTACCTTTATGGCAGAGATGTATTGTTACAAGCTGGGACATGCTTTGTTTGCAGCAATACAAAGCATCTTTCGAAGAACCAGCGACTCCCAGAACCAAGTTCCAGCCCTTGTTTGTGTCTCAGAGTTTAGAGACTTGCCTGTCACATTGAATTAACTCCATAGAAAAGCTGCTTCTTATAAAGACACAAAATAGTAGTAATAATAACTTTAAAGCTTCTCCTTTTTGGCAGTGAGAAAGCTGTGGCATCTTGGGCCACCTCTCCGGCCTTTTCTTCCCTTTTTTATCTTGTCATTTCTTAGTGGAAATGAATGAAATACAGAGAGCTCTCTCCCAGGCTAAGGAGGCAAAAGGCTTACTGTGCAATTTGTGGTATTACACAGCCTGGCCCTTGTGCCACCTCCATGAGTTGTCATGATTGAAATGAGCAGAGGGGTGATTTTCCTCTGCAGGCAGGTCTCTTACTGCAGCCGTTTGAGCACTTCAACCTGAATGTGAGTAATTGAGGCTGAGTTTCCAGAAATGACTGCAAAAGTTTACTGGTGTGTGAGCCAAGAACCTAACAGTTGTATTATAGTGAATATTAGGAGCTCAAAACTTGAGCTTTGCATTTTCCAGGGCAAATGAAGAAATATTTGTCTATCTCTGTAACCATTCAGAAAATGGAGCCAGGAGGTTTTCTTCCTGAACCATTAGCTTGTGTGATGCTTTGCAGGAAGTAGCTGTAGAGCACTGAACGAATGGCAGGAAGATAAATGAAACCATGAAGAAACTATGAATCAGATTCTTAGAACTGGTTTGTAGTGCTTCCAAGGAGTGCAGAATGCTGATCTTTCAGAGAATTTGTTTTGCTCAACTGCTTTCCTAAGAGGTATTAGTTGTGCAGATCAGGAGAGATTAAACCAAAGTGGAAGGCTCTGGAAAGAGCAGCTCATCTTTGTTCTTCTGGCCTTTCAAGTGAAGTAATATCATTCCTGTTTGTCTTGGTTAATGTTAGCTGATGGTGATGCTCAAAACTGGTACTTAACACACTCCCTTTATGAAAAACAGCAGAGGAAGTGTTCAGTGAGGAACTGAGGTTGTCATCTTCAGGGCTTGGGTATAAAGGGAAGTTATTTCAGAGAGAGAGGCAGGGAATTTTCAAGTCCTGTGGATGCTTTGGAGTAGCTGCCTGTGTGATCGGTGACTTCAGATTAGGATTGGGTGTGGAGGAGGTTAACACAGCCCACTTCTCTGCTAGACAAAGAGTGTGTGATTAACAAAGACCACAGAGGTTTCTGCTGGGGTTTCAGCCCATTGATCACATTGTTACAGTTTCTTTCCTCAAGCATTCTCTGTTAGGAAAACATCCTCTTCTTCTGATGACCTTGGTTGTACCAGTAGATCTGGTTTTGGGTCATGCTGTAACAAGATCTCTGGGATGGTCTAGGTTAAGAAAATAACTGGATCATATCAGACCGGTGTCAGAATTTCACTCATGCTCTTTCCTGGCAGTTAAAATCTGAAGTGGAAAGTTTCGCCTTGCACGATGGCAACAGAAAACCCCAGCCCTGTGCTCTAGAGGAGCCAAAGACACAACACTGAAAGCAGGGGTTTGGCTGGTAAGGCTGCATGAGGAATAGCAGAAAACCACACTGTGTTGTAGTTAAACTCTTACTGGTTTGATCCATCTCTCAGGCTGTGCCTAATCTTAATCTGAAGCTTAACAACTGAATGTCTCAAAGACATATAACAAATTGGAGCTGTGTATATACACAGGACAAACTAATTCTTTTCCAAATCTATTTAATGACAGAAACTCTTTGCTCAAAGAACAACTTAAATGCAAATTTCAGTGGTGGAATTGTATTTCTTAATAACTTTTCTGTGTGTAATTTCTTCTTTAAAGGGATAAAGATTGTTGTGCAGCCAGACTCTCAAGCAGTGCTCTCTGGTCAGATCGTCAAGCTGTCCTGTTGGGCAACAGGACACCCATTTGTGCATTACCAGTGGTTCAAGCAGGAGAAAGAGGTAATAGTTGGTAGAGAATATAGGGGGTTAATGGTGAAAATAATAGGGAATTATTTGGGACAGTACCTTTTTTAAGACTTACTTGCGATGAAAGGAGATTACTCTATGTACTAATAGAATAGAAGTATAAGAAGTGCTGCATAACGACCCTTTCAATGTGCTTAAGACAATAAGGTGGTTCCTTACATTAAGACCACTTCATCCTTGGAGGCTCATCTTGGAATGTGAGAGTAAGTATAGGTGTAGTAAAAAAATTCTTTCTCTGTGAAAGAATGTTACACTTTCCTGGTCATAGTTGAATATATCTTAAGGCCAGAGCTGAATGTAACACACACTCAGGTTGGAACAGTGCTTAAGAAATCATTCTGAGTTATATATGGAGAAAGGTAAAAATCCTTGATTTTAGGAAGAGCTTTTCAATAGGCTTAAAGTTCAGAACTGTCTTAAATAATGGTTCGTGGAAGGAAGCCTGTCTCTGAGCTACTTAAATACACAGAACAAGACTTCCTCATCCCAAAGTTTCCAGCAAATAAAGGTGCTGAGGCTGGTGCTATAGACATTGAAATAAGTATTCCAAGGTTTGATCCAGGTTTAGATTTAATCTGTTTCTTGGTTCTCCTGTACTTCAGGTTCCTAATGGCAATTCTCCAGAGCTAGTTTTGAATCCAGTGAGTGTGAATGACTCTGGCTTCTACATCTGCCGAGTGAACAGTGAATCCTCCTTTGTGTTCAGTCGCTGGGCACGCCTGGAAGTCTGTCAGCTCCAGGGAACCCCTCATGGTGAGTGGCAAAACCACTGTCTGCTCAAAGTCTGTCTGGGTTTTCTGGTGTGTGTGTTGCTTGTTGTTTGCTTTACAGAATGCTCAGTTACATTACACGGGCATTGACTCCTGCTCTTTATAAACCTCCTCATTAAATAGCCTGGACTTGCTTGCTGTTGGCCTGAAGATGGGTGAGCTAGAACTCAGCTGCAGTGCCTTCAGGCTGTGAAGAGCACTTATTTCATCTCTTGTCATGAGTTAAAGGTGTTTTCTACTTGCGTCCCACGTAGAAAAATTACTCATGTCAGGAAAAAGCTGTTCTTCTGGTGAAAGACAAAAAGCTGTTGCAGTGTCATTTGGGGTGACCTTTTCACATCTTCCCAGCCCTTATCTAAGCAATGATTTCTTCTGCTTTTCCTGCTTCTACTCCCGGCTCTACTCAGTTAGAAACCTGCAGGTTTAGATGGTGCTGATTGCACCAGGGAGCTGAGATGAATGACCTTGTAATGACTACTTTCAGAGAACCCCTGAGGAAAACCAGCAGTATGTTGTTTCACACTTGTGGCAGGAGTTCTGGAGCCTAAAGGGCAGCAGGTATCCACAGCCTAGTGCCTTGCTTTATGTTCCATGACTCTTGGCCAGCCAGGAACTATAGTGGGAGTGAATTTTAGTGTGTTTAGGCCTTGGGGGTGGGTAAAAGGATGAGGGGCAGGATGGATTGCTCCTTCCTGTAACTTTCCCTCTTGGAGTCCTACCAAGGAGACTTGAAGGGGGGCATGTAGTGCTTGCACTGAACGAACACTCTCCATCTGGAACATTTGGCTTGGGATTGCTGGTGTTGCAGCTGAACTAGACAACACTGACAATACCATTTCTGTAAACGATGACTAGGTGTGAAATCTTCTATTTCAGCTGCTGACTGTCTGTCTTTCCCTTTTCCTGCTCCCTTGGTTGCTTTCTTTTTTCAGATACTCTTCTCCTCCTCTCCTTTCATTGCTTTCTGTTTGATGAGCGCTCGACCATTCTGCCAAAGCTGTCTTGTGAGGCTGGGATCAATGAGGCAGCCAGACATGATCCCAAAAGATACAGGGACAAGTTGGTTAGTGTGTGTTATGAGGGGTACAACAACAGGATGTACCAACAAGGGCCTGTAAATGGCAGGTAAGGGATACAGAAACCATGTTATCTTTCGATCTCATGGTTTTTTCACTACCTGTAACTTTGTGTCTGTTCTTAAAGACTAATCCTGTTTCATTTGACTACAAAAGCAGTTCCTTCCCATCTCACCTTACTTCTTAATTCTGTACATTTTGTTGGAAGATCCTGATAATAAAGTAGGACATTTTCCTTCGTAAGGAATTAAAACCCCAACACCGTCGATAGAGAACATGGGAAGCCAGGGTCTGTGTTTGTCACAGAACAGAGACAGGTATCTCTCAGTCTCTTTACCAGTATCAAGTCTGCATTATGAAGTAGAGATTTCTTTTAAAAACACTGGTCAGCATTGATCATAAATATCTTTGTAAACCTCTGAAACACAAGTTTATGATGCACCCAGAAGCTCAGCCACTAGTAGAACAGAGATAGCTGGATCGCTGCCTCCCTTTATTTCGCTGTGCAAAGGAAAATGTCATCACTCTCTGGTTGTCAGTCACAAGTACCTCTGATGACAAAGCATGTGTCTGCACACGTAGTCTAACAGCAAAGATGAGTGACCTTGCAGCTGAGAGAAAAGATCACTGGTGTGACCTTTACAAGTGGGGCTGGGCTTGCTGGAGTGTGTGTCGCTTAAACAGTTCAGTGTGTGGAGATCAGGAACCTTCTCAGTGCAGCACTCTCCCGTGTGGTGGATGTTCTTAAGATGAATTTTATCACATACGGAAACTTACATCACAGCAGCTGGATGAGTCTTTAGTGCATTTAAGGTGTTCTGAATAGGTTTTGTTCCCCAAGACATTTCTATTTGGAATATGGCAGTGGCTGATGGTTTTAGCGTACTCTTCGTAGTCAAGTAACTTGGCTTCATCGCTATTAAACCAGCCTGTTGTAGTTACAGGAAGATGTGACCATACATCGTCAATTCTTATTAGTCTGTATGATGTCTCACCCTTTCTTTCCTATTTTCTTCCCTCTTTTTACACTTTTTAAGGAAGCTTAACTGGTTTGCCTGGAAACAAGCTGCGCATTTGCGTACAGCCTCAGGCCCAAAGCCTGGCAGTGGGGGATGCTTTGGTGCTGGAGTGTGGAGCTGTTGGAAACCCAATTCCTCAGTACCAGTGGTTCAGAAATGGCTTTCCCTTGGCAAATGGGAGCAAAAATGTCTACATGGTAAGTTACTGCAAGGGGCCAGCCTTGGGGTCTGATGTGTAACCCCTTTTTCACATAAAGCTTCCTTGAAGAAAACAATTTACTTCATAGCTTTGAAAACGTCTTATGGGAGTGCTCACTCTAAGTTGTTACTCCCTTGTCCATAGTGTTCTGAGACTCTTGGGTGCATGGTTTTAATCCTGAGCATGTTTCAGGTGGTGGTCATGGGATGTAAGGCTATAGTGTACTTGGATTGCTGGGACATGACACAGATGAAGTGTCGGTGGAGTGAAAGCCCTGCAGAGCACTCTGATTTGTATGAGCTGCTGCATTCAGTGCTTAAGGCATCTCAAGCCTCTGAGGTGGATTGCTAGAAGGCATGTGCTGTCTTGCTCACTGAGGAATGAGGGTGTCAGCAGTTTTGGATTTGGTCAGCCTTTGCTTTTAGCTTTTACCCTTTCTTGCAAGTGGGATTAAATGAAACTGATACAGGAATTCGTCTGGGGTCTGGTGAGGTGACTGTGACAATGCTCGTGCAGGTAGCTTATGTGGATGTGGAGCATCAAGGGACATACTGGTGCCACGTGTTCAATGACCAGGAAGATGAGGACAGCAAGAAGATAGAAGTCATTGTAGGTAAGGACTTTTTGTGCTTGATACAGGTCAGCTGATTTACCAGTTCCTTACCTAAGCCTAAAAACCCTTGTTGGTGGTACAAATTGTGTTACACAATCGGGACAGGTGAAGTTATTCATAGCAAGCAGAATAAGTGAATAGAGTATGATTTAATACGTGTGCAAGTATTTGCAGTAAACTAACGAGGCAAAAATCTGTTTGTGCAGCTTCCAGATCATTCTATTGCATAATTCATGTGAAAAGTTCTTGCCTATCCTAAGAAATAGCCTAGTTTAGCACTCCTGAGCTTTAGTAACACTGTACAGTGTGGTGGTCAGTGCTTATTTCTGCTGCTATGAAACGAGGCAGATTGCAGAGGAACTTGGAAGTGACTTTCTCTTCCACTTCGTGTGCTCACTCTCACAACTGAGAGCAACTGTCTTCCAATTTTTCCCCCCTTAAACCCAAGGAAGGAAAGCTATGGCAGTGGAGTGCTCAGAAGGTAAATACGTCTTCGGTTGTGAATCAATTTGTAAGTCTTAGTGGTGGTGTGCTGCTGAAAAGCATGTGTGGGTTAAGAGCTTCGGTCTATTTGAGATCACTAACGTGTGATGCAGTGTTCTTTCTGCATGTGCTTCCCTCTTCTTTGCACATGGGAGGAAAAGCATGCTCCTTTCTTCTTCTCTAGTATTTAGAGTTGTTTGATTTTTGCACTGGGTTTGTGAAGAACTTGATATTTCTTTGGCTGGGCTCAGGAGGCAACATCCCTGCAAGAAAGGCTGAAGGTGCTTAGGAACCTGGGTGACCTCAGAGAGCTGGATAGAGCCATTTAAACTGCTCTGCAGCATCTCTTGTTCAAAGTTTAACCAGAGCTGATATTCCCCTTTAGTTTTAACATTGTGAGCGGGTCCTATGTGGATATATGAGCCTCCTTTTGTGGCTTAGGAGGTAAATTCAGGGTAAATTGTTTTCCTTTTCCATGGTTTCCAGTGTTCTCAGAATAAAGAGTGAACCCTGTGGTAGCTCAGAGCGTTTGACAATTGTAAAGCCAAGACTTCAGACACAAAGTAAGATTTCTTGTTCAGGATGTTGTTGTCCTTCACACATCTGGGTGCTTCTGTTCCTTATTCACTCAAGCTGCTTGCATGCTTGTGGGGCTGAGGCACAGAATAGGTTTCCCCCTTTTCTTTTGAGATCTACTGTATTAGAATGCTGTGTCTATCATAGCTTAGTATATTGATGTAGGATTTTCTCTTCTCTGCATGTGGAATAATCATATGAAAGGCTAGATTTGCAGAAGTATGAAGCCAAAAGTATTTTAGAAAGGTAGTTTGGCTTCTATTAATAATGACTTTTATTTTTGTTACTGAAATACTTATATCTTGCTTATTTAAACTGATGTTATTGCTGTATTTCTTCACAGAAGACCTCAGTGATCTTCAGAAATCAGGTGAGTGATAAGCTTGGGAAAACTTCCATTTCGGCTTCATTTTACATTGCAGATGACTGAAGCCTGGCTGGGTTACACTATATATTACATGATTGGGATGTGTTTATAACTGGAGATTGAAGAGGGGCAAATGTCCTGTTAAAAGCAGCACATCTGGTTCCAGTAAGTGAACTTGAAGAATACAGTGAATCAAAGGGTTGTTATGCTGTGTTTGCTGCAAGAGGGTGAAGGAAATCAGGTAAAACCCCACCAAAGCAAAAAGAAAAAGCATTTTCTTGTCTTAAACCAGTAATGTATGAGGCAAAGCAGTGCCAGTAGCCTGTGGCTGTACAGGCCATGTAGTTCATTTCTGACACTACAACTATGACTGTAGTTATTGATGATCTGCTCATTTCATGTCTTTCAAGCAGAGCTGCAAGAACAGTCAGATCACAGACCTGTTGGTAAGTAGTTTGTAGCTGATGTGAAACATGAACATACATGTTTCACATCTAGGAAATAGGTTTTGCTTCTGAATATTGCTTCTTCTGCCTCTGCTAGTGAAATAACTGTCAATAGGTGCAGGGAGAGAGACTTCTGTGTATTTTTATAGCCCTTTCTAATGCTTGCATGCCCTTTCAGGAGTAAAATGTGGTGAGGGCACCAGTATTTTTAGTGACTTGGTGGAGTGTCTACAACTTCTGATCTGTTTCAGTTTACTGTTTCAGATTCCTCTGGCCAGGGCCTTAGCCAGCATGTTCCTCCCTTACTTTGAATACTTAGACAGTTGGAGGTAATGGTATTGGGCTGATAAAAAGGATTGGTAGTCAGTCTGCTGAGGGTATGTGTCCCTGCAAGCTCAGCTCTTCCTCAGCACAGATGCTTTGATGTTGAGCTGAAGCTCATAAAGATAGATGGATAACGTGTGTATGCTGGGAAGAATAGTTGCTGGGGGTTTGAATTGCATTCTTGCATGGTAGACTCAAGTGTGCTCAGGCATGTCTGGATGCTAAACCAGGTGGAAAGGCTGCTGGCCTCTGTCAGAACTGTACCACTTTCGTATTCCTCAGTGTGAGAGGAGTGTGAGTGAAAAGAAGCCTTAACAAACCTGTTGTGGTTTTGGTTTTCCTTTGTCTCTGCAGCAACAGACAAGGTAGCTCTGTTAATAGGGAATATGAGCTACTGGAACCATCCCCAGCTCAAGGCTCCTATGGTGGATGTCTATGAACTGACCAACTTGCTGAGGCAGCTGGATTTCAAAGTTGTTTCCTTGCTGGATCTCACTGAGCCTGAGATGAGAAATGCAGTGGATGAGTTTCTGCTTCTCCTGGACAAAGGAGTGTATGGTAAGAACATGTAGATGTAGATCAGGTTTGTGATGCACCAAGTACACAACATCTGGTATGTACCTCTGCCAGCTCACTGTATGCAATAGCAAAACAGACTTCGTGGTGAATAGCACATGTGTAGAATGGGAAAAGTAAGCTAAAAACACCTACCAGCATGCCCTTTGACTGTACTGGTGTATTACGGAAACAAGCTAGTAGTAGAGTGGTTGTACATTGCAGCTACACAGCTTTCAAGACTAGGTGTAGTCCTGGGCAGCAGTCCTTGCTGCCTTTAGGAGACCTCTTCAACATCTTCCTCCTTGTCCTCCTCCCTTCCCATGCCTGCAGATGTTGGTTTGGGTAGGGCTGGCCAGTCCCTTGGCATCCTTGGACTGCTAGGTTGCTTTTCTGGTGGGGAACAGCATGGAATATGTGGAATATGTTCTGGGCTTGCTGGTGGCACCCTTCCACTCATCCCCTGCCATTCTGCTGGATGCCTGCAGAATGCTCTTTCCTTCTGGATTTCTTCTCTTTGGGAAGTGCTGCTCTGTAAAGAACAGAGGCAGAGGGAGGCTTTCTTTGCCTTTACAGTGAGCTGTACTCTGATACCAGGTGTGTTAAGGGAGGAGAGCAGCACATCTTTTAACCCTCTTCCTTTGTGCCGAGGTTTGAGGCTAATCCTTACTGTGATTCCAGCCTGGCAATCACAGACTTATTCCTAATGCCCTTGACAGGGAGTTGTGCAAACCTGGATTTCTGCTTCCCAAAGCAAACTGAAAAGAAATTTGTTTATGTAAATGACAATGTAGTTCCTGTAAGTTGTGGCTGTGCACTTTAAAGAAGTAAAATAAACCAGAGAAGAACTCACGTTATCCTTTACAGACTATTTGAGAGTCAAAGCACAAGACAGAGCTGGGGCTTGGTGGGGTTGATGCTCAGAGCAGAAACCTTTGTGTCTTGCTTGGAAAAGGCCTCGAATGACCTGGCTTGGAGTGCAAGGGAAGTTCTGGTATGGGCTTTGAGGAGTCTGCGGCTGGCTGCCACTGCTTGGTCCTTTTGAAAAGCTGAGATTGCATAAATGCCTCCAGAAATGACGGAGAGCAGAGGCCCCAAAGTTGTGCCACCTGTCCTGTTTAAACAGCACAATTCCTGTAGCAGCACCCACCCAAGACAACATGAGGTGGTTCTGTTTTGGAACACAAGGTCAGATTATTTCTTAGTGTGCCTTTCTCACTGCAGTGTTACCTGATGCTCTGCCTGAGCAGAACTGGCTGAGCTGACATTTGGGCATTTATGTCAGAGCCAAAACTTGCATGACATGAAGGCTAAGTAGGGCAGTGAAGTTTAGCAGGCTCTCTGATAGCAGTTGTCTCTTTCTGTGCCCTGGAAATAGGTGTGCTTATACACTGGGGTGAGCTTTTAGGCTCTTGCACCTTCTTAGTTGTTTTCTATAGCAGTTGTTGTCTGTAATGGACGTGAATTTAGTACTGACAGGCTTTAATGAGTTTCTCACCAGCCCCATAGCAAAGCTCTTCTAAGGCTTATGTTTGCAGTTGTATTTTTCCAGCAGGCTGGCATTTCTGGAAGGTAAGGAGAGCGTTCTTTGAGTAGTGTTTTCAGTGTTAAATGGCCTTTGTTCTTCCTGGATATTAATGGCCTCAGGCATATAAAAGATGCTGTCGGTGGACACATAGATGATGATTTATTGCTTTTTTAGTGGGCACAGCTCCAAATAGAAGAGGCATAGTGGCTACTTCTGTTTAGTCCCTGTTACACATATTCCTGATGCTTGATATGACATTGTAATTCCTGCTTACTGCCAGGAATGTGGCATTTCAGATAAGAAATGTTCCAGAAGAGACAAAGTGATGATGGTTTTCGCCTCTGATGTCTTAGTTTATGTTGCTCTAAAGGTAGAGAGCAATTAATATTGTGTTCCACAAAGGGTAAGAGCACAGACCCATCTATTTAAAGGCTAAAAATAGCAAATAGCTATTAGGCTGCTTTCTTTAAGGGAGCACAACCAAGAGAGAGGCAGATACCACTTAGATGCTGACGTCTGTGAGGAACTTGAGCCTACTTAAAATCGTGGTGTCGAAGTGTCTAATGAGTTCCTCCAAACATGTTTACTGTGCTTGCCTTGGGTATGCAGAGATTTATTTCTGTTCTTGAGCTCAGCAGCTTAACTGTTGCAGGTACTCATCAGATAAGCACAGCACAGTCACCTGCCAAGGATAGGGAAGAAATGTGGTTGTTATTTCTGAGCTATTTCTGTTCACTGAGGAAATACTCTGAGAAATCATGCTTTCCATTAGAGGCTTCTTTTCTTCAGTCAGTCCAGTCACTAATCTAACATAAACCTGATCTACAGAATCTCAAATATAATCTTGATTTGGGTCCAGATCCAAACTCTGTGGAAATCAAATTTGTTTCCTTTTAACTTAGAACCTGACATGGCCTCATGCATTTGGCACTTAACTTCATTTTGAACCAGCCTAGTCTCACGTAACCATTTGAATCTTGTAACTAGCCCAAAAGTACTTTTATTTGTTCAGGTTATTCACAGAATCAGACTGGTTTGTGTTGGAAGGGACCTTAAAGCTCATCGAGTTCCTGCCACGGGCAGGGACCACCTTCCACTAGCGCAGGTTGCTCCAAGCCCCATCCAACCTTGAACACCTCCAGGTAATGATACACTTTAAGTTCTGTGCCCTTTAGAAACCTGACTTTTAACTGAATAAAGCTGTTGCCATTTCCCAAGTCTCTTGCAGCTGGATTCGGGCTCTTTGTTCAAGTGAAGCCTTGCATCCCACCACTTCCCTTGCATGGACTTGGTGCCTCTTGTCTTGCCCATGCCTGTTTCCCCTAAAAAGGAATTCAGGCCAGTTGATTGAATGGAGCAGTTTGCAAGGTCCTCACATAGTTGCTAAGGACTTGAGGGCTTACAAGTAAAAGAGAATCAAAGGCTTGGTCTGAAGAGCTGGAGTTCTGGCTTGGTTTCCTTTCCAAAAAGCACAGGGCTGAATACTCAAGTTTCGTTTTCATGGCTGTTTTTAGTAAGAGTAATGGCGTAAGAAGGCCAGATCGCCAGATAGCTCTTATCTCTGTTGCCTTCTGTTCACCTGCAGCACTATGTACTAACTGAAGCCTTGCACATGTATAGAAGATGTTTTACAGTTGGCACATTTCCTTGTTCATACCTGTGAGTTATATCATACACAACAGATTATAACACGTCATAAAGCATTTGAAGAGTATTTAACTTTGTGTGTTTGATGCCAGTATCTAATTTATCCTATTGCATGAGGTTTTTGCTTGATATCTTTTAATTCGTTGTGCCTGTCTGTTGTGAAGTTGATGTTAATGTGGTTCCCCTTCCTGTATTAACAAAGGCATTAAACACCCTGCTTGGAGTAGCTTGAATGATGTTAATCTCCCTGAGACCAATAGTGCATGAAATGTTTGACATGCTAAAATGTCTTCAAGTGTTCCATTGTGCTCTTGAGCTGTGTTTTCAGTCACGTGTGTTTTGAACTCTCAGGTCTATTATACTATGCTGGCCATGGCTATGAAAACTATGGGAACAGCTTCATGGTTCCTATTGATGCTCCAAATCCCTATCGCTCTGCAAACTGCCTGTGTGTGCAGAACATCCTCAAACGGATGCAGGAGAAAGAGACAGGACTGAACGTGTTCCTGCTGGATATGTGTCGGAAAAGGTACAGTCCCATCATCCAGGAACAGTGAGGACTGACACTGGGTGTTTGAGGGATGGTTTTGCCTCATGACAGGGTGTAATGACTGTAGTTTGGGAACCAACTGTGGAGTTCAGTTTATTCACAGCAGCGACACATTGAAACCAAGTGCTCTTAAAGTCAGTGGGACTTATTTTGCCTTTGGCCTTGGATGGAAACATGAAGCTGGTGAATAGGCTTTGTTTCCGTGGATAGATACTTGCCTCTTGATTTGAAGGACATTTATTTCTTCTTCTTTTATTATTCTTTAAAGGTTAGAAAGCATCAGTCTTACCTAATAAAACTGAGATCATAGAATCAGGCATCTTGAAGAAGAAGAATCACCCTGTCCCCTTGCATCATTAACCATCTTCATCATTACAGGGAGGAAGGAGAATCCATATCATCAAAGGCACGTTAATTTGACAGAAGGGCTCAAGTGAAGTGCTTATTTTTAGATCTCTTCGGAGGCATTGATTCTGTGCCCTGTTCTATGCTAGGGATGGTGTATCTTTCTTTAGAGCTTCAAACCCAACTGGTTTATTGGATTTTTCTAAACAAAGTAGTGTTTTCTTTCCAGCTGAAGAGACTACTTCAACTTGCACTTGAAATCACTCTTCACTCAGCACTTCTGCAAATTGGTCCCTGAGGAATGTTTAGCAATAGGAGATTGCTGCAGCTTTAATGTTTTAATGTTTGAAACCTCCTTGCTAATGAAATGCCAATGGCCCAATTCAGCTTCCCAGTCTGCTGTCAAAGTATGGCTACCTAACCCTTATGTAATGCTGTGTTTGGGGAGGAAAAACCCCAAAACCCCCCAAAAAACGAAGAACTCATAGAGGTTTTTTTATACCCTAAACTGGCTGGTTATCAGAAATCACTTTTGAAGCTATTGTAGCCAAACTCCATTGGTTAATGCAGCCTGCCTCATCCGGGTAGTGTGTGATACCTGACTGTGTCTGCACATTGTCTCCGTGAAGATCTCTGTGTGTTAGCAGTCAGGATTCACTCCAGAACTGTAGGAGAGAAAGAGAAGTAGTGTTCTGAACTCTGCTGGTTGGTATTTGAACAACTGTAGCTTGTTACATTCTATTTTCCTGTCTCTCCATTTCTTGCAGAAATGAATACGATGACACGATTCTGATCTTGGATGCTCTGAAGGTTACAGCCAACATTGTCTTTGGATATGCCACGTAAGGAAATCTTTCTTCTGCTATGCCACAGAGGTTTGGAAGCCAGAAGTGATTGTACAGCTAATCTTTCACAGCGAAACACTAACTGTGGTGTTAAAGACCAGTAATTTATATCCATATGGGTGATCATCTTTACTTCTTTCTTTGAATCATTCCATAGTCAACTGAAATGCATATGCAATGATTCCCAGTATTAAGTGTTCCCATGCAGATACAGGGTGACATCAGTGCATTCAGCAAACCAGGAACTGCTGGGCAGGCTTCCTGATCTTTTGCTCATGGTTACTTGTAGGAGTTCTCTACTCATCTAAGTAGTTTGACATCAGCTCTGGTCTGTGGCCTGATTGTGAATTCTCCCCAGGATGTGTTGCTTGCAAATGGACGTGCAGAGCAGGTTGGCCTCAGACACAACCTGGGTTTCAAAGTGTGATGTTTCTTTCCCCCATTCCCAATGTAACTTTACTCCTGTCGTCCTCCTGTTGATGTCAGTCATGCAGATGTTTCAGTGGTTTTCCCTTGTCTGCCACTGGTGATCTCACAGGTGCCAGGGAGCAGAAGCTTTTGAAATCCAGCAGTCAGGCCTAGCCAATGGAATCTTCATGAAGTTCCTGAAGGATCGCTTGTTGGAAGACAAGAAGATTACTGTGCTGCTCGATGAGGTTGCAGAAGGTGAGCTCCAGCTTCCTGCACTCTTCTCAGCCTGCATTGCTACAGCTTCTGTGCTTAAATGTCTACTTTAAGCTTTTTTGTTACAACAGCAGCTTTTATCAAGAAGCAAGTGCTGCTGGGCAGCACATTAACAGAGATCATGATATTATAAAGGAATTTGAGCTTCTTTAATAGTGATCAATTTTCTCCTCTGCTTTTTAGTGAACCTTCTTTGTTCTGAGTGTCCTTCTGCATGGAGGTTTAAATTGCCCATCCATAAAAATCACTCTTCTAGTGTCCAGTCACTTCCATTTCATTTAAACAACTGAGTCCTACCTACCTAGGAGTGCTCTAGTGATGATAATCAAAGGGTACAAGTGCACTATAAAGGGCAATGCACTGTTTTAATATGCCTGGTTCGGTAATTGTCTTATAACTGATGGGAGAAGTGCTAGGGTGAAAACTGTTGAGGGGAAATGTATTGCTTCTGTGCAAACATGTGCTCAAAGCATAGAATAGATACAGACAGCTCTTTGTTAATGCTGTATAAGGTTCTGTTCTTTGTAGGTAATGTTCTGTTATGGTTTCCAGTGTATGTGTTGCAACTGCAGGTTGCCCAGTCTGTCTTTTGTCAGGGATCCCAAAAGCAGAAAGAAATCCATGAGGATCCTGAATGCACAGTGAAGTTCTGCTGTCACAGGTCACACTGTGGGAGATGAAACACAAAGATTAAACCAGCAGCGCTGCTGTCAGTGCTCTCCAGAGGGAAGGGAAGAGAGATATGAGCCTGGGATTCATGTCAAGCTGATGGCAATAGGAGTCTAGCATACCCCCAGGATGTAAGCAGGA
>NW_009922066.1:16759-30921 GCF_000696875.1 Nestor notabilis
TTTGTTTGTCTGCTTAATGGGGCAGTGGCATTTGCTCCCTCTGACAGGTACAGTCAGCAGAGTGCTGCTTGCATTGAGTTTTGTACTTTGCTTATAGTACTACTCACTTTTACCATCACCTAAATAGAAGGGAAGAACTTAAACCCTCTCTTTCATCTTTCTTGCCTTCCGGAATGTTCTGACACTCGTGTGTGAGAACAGAACCCTGCAATCCAGTCATCCTAGCATCAGTAGTAAATGTATATCCTTAGTTTTTATCCCATGTTCTCCCCATCAGCCTGTTCAAAGCAGGAGTAAAATCCAGCTGCCTCTTCTTGCTTTGTCTGTACTGCCAGGCTAATGTCACATGCTGGAGATGTTCTGTGTGACCTATTGCTTATCTCATCCTTGAACTCAGAGTGGAGAGAAGGATTGATCTGTCAGGCAGTGTGACAACCATTGCTGTCACCATTACTAGATATTGGGTGTTGGGAGTGCTCTGATGGCACTTGAAAACGTTCCAAAGGAATGTTCACAGTCAAAATGTTCCATGTAAAGAACCTTCATGTGAATGGTCAGTGCCTGCTGGGTGCCTTTGGCATAAGAATCATTGCTGGCTTGATGCCCACCAGGTCCCCAAGGTCTTCCCAGAGCTGCTTTCCAGCAAGCCTGTCCCCTCTCAGTACCAGTGCACAGGGTTATTCCTGCCCAGGCACAGGACTTGGGGTGTTCTCATCGTTGAACTCCGTGAGATTCCTCTCTGCCCAGTTCTCCAGCCTGTCAGGTCCCTCTGGAGCCAGCACAACCCTTTGGTGTATGAGCCACTCCTCTCAGTTTTCAATTACCTGCACTGTCCTGTCACCAGGTCATTAATGGTGATGTTAAATAACCAATATTGACCCCTAAAGTCATAGGATGGGTTGGAAGGGATCTGAAAGACCATCTGGTTCCAATGCTCAAAAATACTCTGCTTGCCTCCAGTTCTTTAGAAATCCTCTCCAATGGGGTTATTCACATGCTTGCAATGAGTCACTTCAGTTGGGACCTTACTGAATCAGAGCTGGGATACTGCTGGGGCTGGTTTTGAAGAACATGTGAGCACATTGAGTAGGACACATAGAAATCCTCTGCAGGCACCTGGCACGCTGCTTTAGCCTGAAGTGATGAATAGCTGAGCAATGAATGCTTCTGAAAGGACATGTTTTTATGGATGTGCTGACAGTGGCATAACCACAGCAACGTATTCAATTCAGTTGAGAGTTTCAGCAGTGTTCATTTTGATAGAAACTCTGTGCATCTCATTTTAGATATGGGCAAGTGTCACCTTACCAAAGGCAAGCAGGCTCTGGAGATCCGCAGCAGTCTGTCCGAGAAGAGGGCACTGACTGATCCCATCCAACAGACTGGATCTTCTGCAGAGACCCTGGCACGGAACCTCCAGTGGGCCAAAGCTCATGGTATGGGACTGTCTGCTTTTGGCTGATGGTGGAGGATAAGAGGATGTGCTTCCTTAATAACCTCTTGTCTGTGGGCTGTGATATTGAATGGAAATGGAAGAAACTCAAGTTCATATCTGAATGTTCAGATCTGGGACATTTTTGTGGTGGGGTTCAGCTCTACATGAGATTGTCATGAACAAGGTGACATGTAGAATTCATCCTGAGGAAGTGCGCTTCAGACCACTCAAACACCGTAGGGGAGACATGTATGATGTCTCCTCCTGGGCTAATCTCCCAGTAGTCTCTTTGTGTCTAACAGTGACACTTCTAAGACATCATTAGTCTCATTCTGAAGTCCACACCTAAACTAGCTGGGTGAACTGGATGGAAAGTGCATGACGAAAAGGAGTTTTCAGTGTTTCCAACTAAAACAAAGGTGAGATCAGGTCCAGGCTGCCCCCATAGAAGGGTAGTGGGGTTTAAGGCCTTCTTTTCACCTGAACATGTTGGGGTACCTCTTAAAATCTCTCTGACTGGGCAGAGGGGCAGGGGTGGCATTTTTAGGACAACTGCTGGTGGAAGCAGCCTCTATCACAGACAAGGATTCTTATTTGTGGTGTCAGCCCTTAATTCTTGGGTGTTACATGATTGAAATGCAAAGCAAAGATTACCAAGACATAATGTCATGGTTTGTTTTAAGCCACAGAAGAGAATATGTTTGGAATTTGAGAAGAGAATAACCTTTATGTGTATAAAGGTATGTCTATGATGAGGCAGCTCTGGTGAAGGTGAGGCAGCTCTCTGGCAATGTCTGTGTAAATGTGTAGTGAGAGGTAGAGGAGGGCAGCAGGAAGAGGTCTACACTTTGAAACCCATAGTAAATAGAAAACACACAGGCTAAGGCTAAGGTTTGTGTTATTTATTTGCAGAGCTTCCAGAAAGCATGTACCTGGAATTCAAGTGTGGAGTTCAGATCCAGTTGGGGTTTGCAGCCGAGTTTTCCAACGTCATGATCATCTACACACGGATAGTAAAGCAGCCACCTGAGATAGTGGTTTGCAGAGCTTATGTTACAGACTTTGCACTAGTAAGTGCTCCCTCTTGGTGTCTTGGTATTCTCCCTCCCCTGCAGCTGAATATTGCATGCTCTGTCCATGTCAAACTGCATCTTTTCTTTCTTGCAAAAGGACCTGGATGTGGATCCTAAAGAGGCAAACAGAGGAACTCCTGAGGAAACTGGAAGCTATTTAGTCTCAAAGGACCTTCCCAAACACTGCCTCTACACCAGGCTAAGTTCCCTGCAGAAACTGAGGGTTGGTATAGATTATTCATCAATGCCTGTGCAATCCTGACACTGTTGTGCAAAGCACTTTGTATTTCTGGGCCCCTGCTGAACCTTGACAAGGTGATTAGTTTTGTGAGGATGTTGCACACTGTGAGGATGTTCCTGTGCTGTGTAGTACAAGAATATGACCTGAAGCAGACAGCACCTTACAAGTCATTAGTAGGAGATGAACATGTTGTATATCATCTCCTTCCATTACAGCTTGTGCTCTTGGGCATGAGGTTCTCCTCAGGATACTGTGGCACTGTTGAGTTTATCTGTGTCCTGAACACCTTTGCTGGACATCACTTAGTATTTCATCTTCAGTGTTTTTGGCAGCTGCTGTAATCGAAGTGCCTCTATAAATAAACCCTGTCAGGTGAGCCAAAACCCAAAAAGAGGTCCTCAGTATACAAGTCTTGCCCAATACATGTCTTTAGCTCCTACAAAGGTTAGTGTCCTTCTGCAGTGGACTGTGCTGCTTTAAGTGTTTCCTGTGTTGCCTATTTGGGGAAGAAGCGTAACTCTTTGTGTTCCCCCCATTTCCTCTTTTGCAGGAACACTTGATCTTCACCGTTTGCTTGCACTATGAGTACCCAGGACTAGAATATACGATGGATGAAAGAAAGGAAGTTAATGTTGGGAAGCCCCTTATCGCTAAACTGGGCCTTCATCATGGATTCAAAACCAACCACTGTCTCCAGACCTGTTGCCTGGCCAATAATCCTTTTCCTAATCACATGGAATCGAGTCCAGTGGCAACCGAATACTTCGTCCCTAGTCACTGCCAGCCAAATTCCTGCCCAGGCATTTACCTTCCAAACCACGTTTGCTCAGACAGCATCAGACAACCAGAGGCATGTTCCTGCAATGGGATCTTGGCTTCAACGCATGAAGTAGGGAACTACCAACCCCCTGTGGAAGAGAGTAATGTACCAGTAGAGACCACTGATGATACTGTTGAACTGGAATTCCTTCTCTCGGACAAGCTGAGGTTCTCTAAGCAGCAGTAGCTGTGATGTGACATGGAAAATGAATTTCCATGTCTTCTAAGATTTAATATGACTTTAAAACTCCATTAGCCCCAGGACGATAAGCACACCCTTCTCCTTTCAGCCTCACTTGTTCAGTATCCATGGATTTCTTCTTGCATCCTGCACTCAAATAAGGGTTTACGTGTTCATGCATGTTGTAGCAGCTTCCCGATGAGTATATGACACATAATGTAAATGAATTCAGCAGAGAGGGGGGTTTTACAGAGGTTGAAGATACCATGGTTTAATAGTCCATCCAGTGTTAAGAAGATATCTCCTTCAAGTCTCAGTTTCTTTCCTTCCTCATGTATGTATTAGGATCATACACTGACATTCCAGTCCTTTGGATGCAGCTGACAGTCAGCTTTGCCTGCATTCTCCTCTCCCATGGTCAGGAGTCCAGAGTCTGGCAGCAGCTGACATGTGGATGAAGAGCTGTGCAAGGAAAACCAAACCTGAGCTGAGCTGCTTCTTGTCTTTGAGAGAACTACAATGGTCAGAGGGAGCAAAGCCACAGGTTCATGCAGTGGTGGATTGCTCTTGGTAGGATAATCTTTCCCTTAGGTAAGACGCTGAAGACTTTACTGATTTCTGGAAAGGTGGTTTTTCATATTCTGGAAGAACACTAAGTGGAGATGTGAGGAAAAGGCCTGTTCACAGCAAGTGGAGCATTGCATAGATAGTCACAGAACAAGGCATGAGGAAGGCTGAAAATGAATAGGCCAGGTGAGTGGAAACTGGGGTTCTCCAGGGCTGGTGCTCTTGAACACAGCCCTTGCTTGACTGTAGTGATTTTAAAGCTGACAACAAAGCCTGCTCAGAAGGCCCAGGCACCTCCAGAGGAAGCTGATCCTCTGTGGAAAGGCAGATGACTTCCATACAGTGCTTTAGTGCTTTGGTGAAGAAGGGGAATGGATAGACCCAGGCTGGGCTGGCTGCCAGGTTCTTTACCTATGGCAGAGTCTATTGATCTCTGTCAGTTCTGCTCAACCAAACTGCTTCACATACTCAGGTTGCATGGTTTGGTCAGAACAGACATAGTAGGTTTGTTAATGTTTGCTCTTGTTCTACGTGGTCATGCCAAGCTTCAGATGGGAATGTTACTGCATCATTAACTAGATGTGTGGGTCTTCAGGCTGAAGGTGGGTTTAGGTACATGGGTATTAATGTAGTTACATCCAGAGTGATAGCAATGCCTGAAGTAACCTGCAAAGGAGCTCGAGTCTCTGACTGTCTCCTTGCTCCTGGAGGGTACCAAGTAGTGAAGTATTTATTGATGACTGAGAGGTACCTGTGCATTAACTGTCCTGTGACTCACAACTGGTGAATTACAGCTTGACCCATGGTCTGGTACTGTAATATTTAGCTACTACTTTGTCACAGTTTCCTGTTTTGTATAAAAGCTTATTGTGTAATAAACTGTTGTCCACAAAACAGTATATCTGTGCATGTGCAGTTGCTATATTCTCGTTGTTACATTCTTCTACTCCTTCCAGTTCAAAAACCCTCAAATTTGATTAAAACAAAGCATAGAAGGGGAAGTCTGAATCATGAGCTTCAGCTCCAGTCAAGTACACCTTCGCCCTGGGCCTGTGCAGGTGTCTCAGCTGTGCACTTCAAAGGTTTTCTTTGGTTGCTAACAAGTTTACATTCCTTCTAGCTCTGCTACCCCAACTGCACCGCTGCCGGAGCCCAGGGGATCCTCTCCATCAGCTCATGGAGATAGCCAAAGGAGTCGCAGTAATACTTTCAGTTTTCTTGGGAAACGTGGCTAGAGAAAGAATCCAGTGGTTAAACTCACCCCTGTGTGTGCTGCTCTGTTTGCAGGTGCACCCTTGGAGACACAGGCAGGCTCCTGGAGCAGCGCTGGTGTGAGAGCTGTCTCCTGGCAGGAGGTAGAACTATCAGCAAGCAACAGCTGGTGCTGACAGTGGAGGAGCTGCTCAGTGCTACCGGAGAGCTCCGGCAGCCCATGATTAGTGCTCAAGTGTAGTACGTGCCCCGAGGATGCACAGCCCTGTTAGCCTAGGTAGGAACTGATTAACCTGTGAGGATCTGTATGGGACATGCTTGAAGTGTAACTGTATGTGACCACAGAATCGTAGAATGGGTTGGGAGGGACCTTAAAGCTCCTCCAATTCCAACACCTTCCACTTGACCAGGTTGCTCAGAGCTCCATGGTAAGAACATGGTAACAGAACTAAAGATTGGAGAGGGACCTGTGCCATCATCTGACAAAACTGCCTGTGGCAGTTGTGTGGGTGAATATCATTCTGAGCCCTCCCTGACAGGGAATGGTGATGGAAAGGGATTTTCTTACTGCATCACTGCCTTTGGGAACTGTTCAAACTGCTTTAATCGCTGGTGGTAAAGGTGAAATGCTCTGGTTCTTCAGGGCAGGCTGCAAGAGGCACCCGTTTCCTTTGGCTCGTATCCAGTGAACTGGGAAAGTTCAGTGTGCGTGAATGAAGCCAACACTTAAATCCCAGTGAAATGTGGGATTAAAGTACGTGACTAAACCTGGGTGTTTGTTAAAGCTCTCTTTGCCTTGAGGTGCCCTTTCTGAACTGAAGCCTCCCGGGGGTTCCTGAAGTGCAGTTCTTTGGGGATAACACTTTTTGCTTGAAGTATCTGCTAGGCTCTTAACGTTGCTTCTGCTTTACCCATAGCTGTAGGCTTTTGTGTAACGTAGGTGCTTGTTATTTGGGTTTGGCCACTGTGAGCAGCAGGAGGTATCTGAATAGGGGCATCTTTTGACTTGCTCAAGCCATTTCCTCTTGCAGTCCAGTCAATTCATACTGGATTGGAGAGATGTCATCTTACACAGAGATGGTAGGAGTGAATTTACCTTCTATATCTACATAAAGTTCTGCAAGCTGCCTCCTCGGTTAAACAACCTTTGATCTTGAGAACCCTTAAGCTGTCTCTTTGGTTACAGAAGACCATCTGCACTGTGTAACTCTTCACTAAGAGCTTTCAAGGCTGCGTTTGCTCTGGAGTTGTTGCTTTTGTTCATGCATCAATTACTTCTCCTCATCCTGTCAGCTAATGAACAGTTTTGGCAGCTCCCACATACCTTAAGCTTCAGGGCTATGTTCACCTTGATACATATTCTGACTCCTGTAAGTATAATGCACCTCAGTGTTACTCCTTCCTTGCACAACGTTTTAATTGAGGCAGAGCAAGATCTGCTCACGTTGTAGTGGGGCATCTTGAGATCCAAGGTGTTTGCTGTGAGCTGGAGATAGGTTCATGGCATCAGGTGTGGGAGGAAGGGTTGGGATTTGGAGGAGTTGGATTTTGGGGGGGGTTCTGCATAAGTTTGATCATCCGTTTAGTGTAATAATTGCAGGAATGGAGCAAGAACTCCTCCATGTTGAGGAAATGAAGCAGTTACTCATTTCTGAGGTACCACTGCTGCAATTTAGTCATCCCAGGCTTATTTTAAGAGCTAGTAAAAAAAATGCTGTCTCCCATCCCTGCTGCTGGCACGCAGAGAGCAGGATGCGTGTGGGCTGTGGTACCCAGCAAGCAGCCTCACATCTGCAGGAGGAAGTGACTAGGACTTCCCCATCCGCTCTTCAGGCAGCAGCAGTCTCAGCACCCTGCTTTCATTCCTCAGAGTCAACTGAAATCAGTGGCTACAGCAGATGACTTCACTGCTCCTGAGATGAAACAGCTCCCAGATGTTTCCCGGGCTCTCTTACAGCTTCACGTGATGGTTAGGATTTATTTCGCCTCTCTTTGCTACATCAGGCAGCCTGGAGAGCTGGAGAAGCCCATCTGCCCAGCTCTGCAGAGCTGAAACTGCTCAGCTTAACTCCCCCCTGTGCTGCTTCTAGTGCTAAAGGTGTTTAAAGTGGTCCCAGGATTCTCTCCTGTTCACATCCCATCTTCTTCATGCCTGTCAGCTTCAGTGGTACCCAGGTACCCAGCTGCAGCTTTGCACCCAACGCTGTAATCACAGGGATCATTCGCTGGTTGAAGGTTTTGCAGCACATAAATCAGAGGTAGGACTTGTAGCACGTTACACTGGAGGCTCCCTGCTAATCCCTGCTCTCCTGTTTCACTGGCATAATCCTGGCTGGAACACGGCAGCCCCCCTATGTTAAATCCCCCTTTCCTCTGATGGGATGTATGGGAGCAAACAAACTCTATGCACTACATTTTGTTTGCTTTTCTCTTGAGGGGAGTGTTTCTGGTTCTGTGGGCTCAGCTGAGACAACAGAAGTTCAGCAATGTCACTGAAACCCACGGTGAACTGTTTTGTACTGTGGGAAGTGTAGGACAGAGAGAGAAAACTGTGCTTCTGTTCCCTTCAGGAAGAACAGCAACACCCAGCTGGCACAAAATGGGATGAACTCCGGCCCGTGCCAGCTCCCACTCCTTGGCCCTGTTCCTGCCTCTCCTCTGGAAGCTGCCCAGACCTTAGGCTGAGATCAGCAAGTCCCTGCAGCTCCCGGGGCCCTCCCAGGCAATTCCTGAGCAAGGAACAGGTACTTGGTACTTTCCTCACTATAAATGCTGTCAGGTAGAAAAGGGCTTTGGCTGCTGAGCCAAAGGGATGGGTTGAATCCCCTGGGACCAGCTGAAGCCATGAATTCTAAGGATGCTTTTTGAAGAACTCTGTTAATAAATAGAACGTAACAGAATACAGAGGAGGATGCTGCATGTCTCTGGAACAACGGGATCCCTCAGGAGCCTGGATGCTGTGCTGGTTTTGTGCAGTCACACGCTCTCTAGTGGGTGAACACAAGTGCTCAGCTGCTGATGGAGAGTACAGGCCCCGAGGGGCTTCCCTTCACCAGCTGCAATGCCAAATCCATGTTTTTCAGCCTTAGCAGGCATAAGGGAGCTCAGCCCTTCCCAAACCTGCCTGTTCCCTACAGGGAACATCCCTGAGCCGGGCTGGATATGTGCTTTGGGGTGAGAACGTGCTGTGAGGAAGGGGGTGAAGGGCAAGGAGGGAGAGGATGGAACGACATGTGGACAGACAGAACTGCAAAGGGAATGCTTGCAGGCCTGGCCCTCGGCATGCAGGAGATCCCAGGAGGGACCAGTGAGGGGAGGGGAGCTGCAGGTACTCCTGTGGGGGTGTACCTGGCTCTTTGTGGAGTAGTAACTGCTCAGAACATAGATTTAGGTTTGCTTTTGGCTCTAACTCTTCACCTCTGCTGCTGGCAATCCTCTCTGAACTCTGCTAAGCCCTGTGTGATGTCCAGCCATAAACATGTCCCTTTCTTAACAGAATATGATAGAAAAGAAGGATAAACCCCAGCTCTGATATCTAAAGGTTCCCAAAAGAAATAACTGCCCTTTCTCAACTAACTCTAAAGTTATCTCCCTTTTAGCCTCATTAGTTACAGTACTTTGTTATTGCTCAGTGCTGGTCCACAGCTATAATAAAGTTAATATATAATAATAGCTGTCTTGAGAATGATATTAGTGATATTTTCACATATTCAAGTGCTACTGAGTCATCAGTGACAGCAGCTTCTCAAATTAGCAGATGGTGGCTCCCTCAGAAAACATGTTTTCCTGCCTTCCCTCAGTTTCTTCCCTGCCTGAGCAGTGCTAACTAGGTAGGAGCATCTGTTAATGTAATAGTTCCCGTTAAACTCCATCTGCCTGCCAGATCTGAAGATGTTCAGACTATGGGATATATATGTAAGGTACAAAAGGTATAATTGGACTGATGCTGTATCACAAACTAGAGTTGGTTTATGTAAACCCTGTTGTTGGGCAGCTCTAAGAAGCAGCAATAAGGGATGCAGTGAGTAAAGGGATGATGTGCAGTGGTTGACTTTGCTCCCCAGGTTGTTCTTTGCATCATGCAGTGCAAATTGTACTTTCTTGCCTTATCTGAAGCCACTTTCTTGCACGTTGGGCTCATGGAGTTGTTTGTTATGGCCTAATCCTGGCCATGCCCTGTTCTGGCATCTGGAATCCTTTAGCTGGCGTGGCTGCCCTAGAGGAGGCTTTGTAGGACCGAGGCTGTTGAACTCCCCTGGCAGGAGGCTGGACCCTCACCATGGCCACTGGCCATCACCCCAGCAGTTGGCTGGGCCAGCCACCAGGTGTCAACGTTCTTCTGCACAGAGGTGGCCTCCTCCTCCTCCTCCTTCCTTTCCTCCTGGTCCTCTCCTCCCCAGCATCTCTCCAGAGAGATGCTCATTTTCTTTCCCTGGGGTAGCCACGTGGGTTCCCAGCTGTGCTGTTATGTGATGTACAGAGTGGTTTTGAGAACACAGCTCCACTAGAACAAGGTGCAGAGGAGGTCTCTGTGCTGCCCCATGGGCTGCCCCATGCCCCATCTCCTCCCTGCCCTGGGTGACATCTGCCCCCCCGGGCGATGCTGCTGCAGGGCAGGAGGCAGTGGGGAAGGTGCACAGCGAGGTCCAGGCTGGAATGAAGCTGCAGATGTGGAGCTGTGGCATTAGGCACGTGCTGGGGGGATCAGTGAGTGAGTGGCAGCACTATCTCCAAGGCAGAGGTGTCTTGGAGGTGAGGGGATGAGACACCCAGGTCTGGAGCAGTGGATTAGCCCCATGGACAATGTGATGATGCCAGGACGTGGCCATAATCTCCCCGAGCAGCCTGTGTTGAGCACAATCTAATCAGGGCTGCAGGAGGTTGGTGAGAGCCACCGTTGTCACCAGCGACAGCAGCAATGGGTGGTGCTCAGCCCTCACTCTGCACTGGGTTTATGGGGAGAGAACCAGGTGGGGGGGAGCTGGTGCCCACCTCACATCCCATAGGGAATAACTGTCACCAGGGGACCCCTTCCAGCAGATCACTCTCCATATCTGCTGATGACTGAGGCTGACAAGTGACCACTTCCCTTTTCCCAAGTATTTCTCATAGCAGGAAGAGCAGATGGGCCAAGAATGAGGGGGCCCTGTGCCATGCACATGATCTGTCCCTGCTCCTGCAGCTGGAAGGATTTACTCAAGTGCACACAAAGGTTTTCTATTGTGAGAAGATTGTGTTAGATTGTGTCTAATATGAAATTTAAGTGTTGCAAATGTAACTCCTCTCCTTGTCTGGTTTGTAGGATTCCAGCCCTGAGAGAAGGTGCCCTGTGGAAATTCCACCTACAGCTCCTAGAGGAAGTGCCTAACGAGGCCACTTGGCAGTGAGTAAACCCGGAGTACCGGCTGTGACATGACACTTGATGGATATCACACTAAAAACCATCTCCCAGCCTCGGCTCTGCCCTTCTGCTCCCAGTGTAAGTGCAGGTGAGCACACAGCCTTGGAGTAGCTGTTGACAGCACCATCTGCAACAGGCTAATGGCTCATTCATTAAGCAGTGGGAGCCGGCACAGCCCCGGCCTCATCAGATACTGTCTGATGAATAATTCACAGATAATGCTCCTGTACTTGAATAAATATCAGGATAAGGAAGGGAAGGAGCCCGGGCACACGCACGGCAGGGAACAAAGCAGACATCCTTCAATGTCCCAGCCTGATGAGCTCTGTTCCACTGGATCTTAATCACGCAGGTGGCTGGTGCGTGCGGAGGAAGCTGATGGCCCACATTTGGGAGGTGTTAGAGAGCAGGAAAGACCAGAGTGCTCACGGGAGAACCATCCTCCTGCAGTCTGCATGGGCTCATGTGTGGAACTTGCTGCTGATGCAGGTGGAGGCTGAGTGTGGGAAACCCCAGCTCCAGGCCTGGCCTTCTGCAGTGCTGTTTGTGCTTGGCTCGGGGTGTGACAGGACCAGGGACAAGGGCTTTCAACCAAAGGAGGTAGGGGATAATTAAACCCTGCCAAATCCTCCTGGCTTTGTGTTCTATCTGAACTCAGCATCTCTTCTACAGGTGGTGAAGAATCTGAGCCTCTTGTTGTTCAAGACATGGCCCTATCCTGGGTTTTCCAGCACTCACATCCTGAGAGTTAGGAAATTTGTCACTTTTCCTCCTCTTTTGGGCATTGCACGTGTTCACTTTGTAGTTAGAGCTTCTCTGCTGCAGATGGACAACAACCAGAGCTACCAGCTTCTGTGTAGCCACTAAGCCCTTGTCCAATGCATTCTTTACATGTGGGGGAACTGCCTGTGGTGGAGGCTGCACACTTCTCCTATCACCTATTACTGGCAATGCCAGGCTCTCTTCTGAGTTGCTGTGGCAGCCCCAGCCCAGACCAGTGCCATGTGCAGGCATGAGATGGGCTTTAATGCACCCCCAAAGGGGAGTTTGGCAAATGGCAGATTAGATCCAGGCATCTGGAGTGAGGATACAGTGAGTTTTAACCCCTTGGCCATGGATCAGAGCTCTGGAGCCTCCCAGATGGCCACATCCAGCACCTCCAGAAGCACGTGGCGTGACAAACTCAGGTCTTAATGTGCTGCTGGGCCAGGAGCTGTCTTAACTGGTAACTTGGAGTCTGCAGATGTGGCTGCAGGTTCGTGTGTGTCTCATCTGTTTGCTTACTAAATAACATTTCCCAGTCAAAATCATCCCAGCTTTCACTTGACTCAACAGCAGTGAAGGTGTATTTAGAGCCTGGCTGTAGATTTCTCCCTGCCAAGGTCCTTATCTCATCTGAAATCCCTTTCTTTTAATACATCTCCTCTTTCTAAAAGCAGTCCTGGAGCTTTTAGTCCAAAATACAATGGGAGACTTCTTTTAATAACCAGGAGAGGAAATTGGGGTTGGTTTGCCAAGGAAATGTCTAGAGAACCGTATTAGGAGCCTCTGCAGAGGGGAGGTTGAATCGTAAACTGGATTCTTAATCCTGAATGTTTAAATATAGTGGCTAAAGGCCCATTGCATTCCAAACAGTTAAAGTATTCTACAACAAGAAACAGGCTTTGCTCTGCTCTTGTGAGTCTGATGATGCAGGAAATGTGAAGGTGGTAACCTAAAACAGCACGTGAAGTTAAATACTGAAGCAGTAACTATGGCACCAGTCATTTCCTCTCCACTGGTTCTGTGCATTACACAGCACAGTGTCTGTGGGGGAGAGAATGGGACCTCTCTTTTGGACACTTATCATCTGAAGCAGAAGAGCAAGTCCCAGTCTAACCCGGGTTGTCAGCTCTGTGCTGCTACAGAAGTTACGTCCCTGCACAGCCCCAGCTGCAGAGACAGGATAAAGTGAGGGGCTCCAGTTCCTGCCTCTGGCAAGCCCGGAGTAACCTAAAACCACCCACTGCCCCCACTGAAACAGCTTTACCTGCAGTCACAACACTCTTGAGATGACTTAAGGACTAAACCTCAGGTCTAAGATGCAAGGTCAACATGTAAGAACTTGCTGAAGCCTCACCACGCAGAAGTGCCGCGTGGCACTTGTGTGTTCCTTTGTGTGTGTTGAACTGAAAGCCAGGGGAGCAGAGCTGTCAGCCCGGCTCCACTTGGAAATCATACTTATGTTTTGAAAGTCAAATCCTGGGGGTGACAGACTTCCTGCCACAGGGATGTCAAGGACACCTGCCTGGAACCTCAGGCTGTCTGCACAGGGCCTTCCTGCCATGGATCAACTGTGAAAGCAATTAACATTTCAGATCCCAATGCCAGAGCAGCAGTAGCAGCTGCCATCATCTTTACGCCATCGTGCAAACCGGCCACAGACACGGTGTAAGGAACAGGCTCCACGTTTCACTTTCCTTGGTCAAACTGGTTTATTAGTTAACTGGGAAGAAACAGGGTGTCACAAACACAATGGCCTAATTCTACATGGCACTTGCAGGATGAGCCCCAGGCTTGTGCAGGATGAGTTTCATGGCCCTTCTGTAACATGAGAACTAGTGCACAACACGAATCCGTTTCTTTATTATATGAATAAATAACGAAATCAATGTGTTCTGTTCAAACCCCATGAGCTTGTCAGACTCACTGATTGTCAGGCTGGCAATGGAGCAGTTCGCTGTTGGTTTGGATGGTCAGAACAAGCTGGGATGTGTACCTGGGAAGTGCTGGGTGCGAGCAGCAGGGCGGGAGCCTGCCCCGTCCACCGATGGCTGTGAGCTCAGGTCCTGCTGCAGCATCCCCCCACAGGGACCTGTGCTGGTGATGCTGCAATAGGCCTTTGGGACTTCACTGCCTGACCTCCGGCCTTGGAAGAGATGGTCATAAACCAGCATTATTTGAACCAGAATTTGTGGTTATTGTCTCTATAGTTATTGACTATATAGGCTACATCGGCTGTAAAAGCCAGGCTGATAGGATAAACTAGAGATGGGTGTTGTGTATTTAAAGCCTTTCATATGATCCAATAAAGTGATTCACACGCAGAACTTCACATTCTGCTGCTCACTTGTAGACTCTTCTATGGCGGAAAGGGGGGAATTTCATATTGGAATGTGTAACAAAGGCAGTAACGCCAGGTCGCTCCGCAGCAAACAGGCCCTATTGGAGATGCAGCTGCCACCGAACTCCCC
>NW_009922067.1:0-17046 GCF_000696875.1 Nestor notabilis
AGGGCAGTCTACCCTCCTTCCACCTGAATCATGCATTCTGTCTTTGAACAAAAATAAAAAATATCTTTAAGAACAAATCTTTTATATTCTGAATGTACTACCATATACTACAATGTAAATGTAGATATTTGCTTGGTTTTCTCCCCAAAACACCCTCTGTATAAACAAGTCTTGAGTGCCTTGTCAAGGGTGATTTAGGAACTTCATTTTGTATTAGTAAGATTTGTGACAATGTTTTTAAAAGGCTGCCCAGTACTTCATTTCCGAACTACCTGCTATCACTTGGTACAATAATAAAACCTTTATCTACGCCTCTGTGAAATCACCAGAACTTCCAAGAATTCTGTGCTTCGTGCATGCATCCAAAACCAACCAGATGATAGCATTAGTGAATTTATGGTCAGGTTTCATGATGATAAAAGGTTATTAGATGTATTTCTTAAAGTTTTGTATGAGGATCAATGTTTAACACATTGTCAAAAATCTACAATTCCAAAAGTGAATAGTGAGGGGGAAAAAAAAAACCCACAAAAAAAAATGTGTAAGTAACCCAAACCACTTTTATATTTCATTGTACCCAGAGGCACCTGTGAACAACTTAAACAGAACTGAATCAAATTGGAAAAATGGTCAACACAAAGGCAATATCCCTGTTGATAACCAGAGAGACACTTAAAGAAAATGCAGCTATGCAAATGGTGTTGCATGTCTGAACTTGTCTTTGACAATGGTATAATCAGTATTCCACACTACTGATACATAATACTAAAATACAGACTACTTAGAAAGGTAGCAAGGAAATGTTATGGCTGTTCACCATGAACTTTGGCTCCAGGTAGAGCCATGCTGAAAGGAATCAAATAAGTTCTAGAGGTGCATAAATAGTGGGAGAGTAAGTAACATAGAAAATGTCCTCTCTATTGGCACTGATGTAGTCCCTAATACTTCTTGCTTTAGACCAGTTCCTTATCAGAGAAAACATACTGCAAAAATAGACAGGCTGAATGAAGATAGATAAGAACAAGCTATTGGTATGGAAAAAAATCTCTACTTAAGAGAAAGACTAAAAGATTATTATGTTGAATGATTAAAGGGAAACATGATGAAAGTGCACGACATAGTAAGAATGACTTGAGAAATGGCTTTAAACTTAAACAGGGGAACTTTAGGTTAGATATAAGGAAGAAGTTCTTCACAGTGAGGGTGGTGAGGCACTGGAATAGGTTGCCCAAGGAAGTCGTGAATGCTCCAACCCTGGAGGTGTTTAAGGCCAGGCTGGACAGAGCCTTGGGCGACGTAGTTTAGTGTGTGGTATCCCTGCTCATGGCAGGGGGGTTGGAACTAGATGATCTTAAGGTCCTTTCCAACCCTATTCTATGATTCTATGAATGTAGACTTTACAAGAAATAGCCATTAAACGTAAATGCTTCGAAAGGCGTAAACATAATTTCTACCCAGCTTGTGAATGCTATTGCCAGAGTATATCTTTGACACTTGAAACTCAGAAGGCTTGAAAGTGTTTGGATGAACAGGTGATGAATCATTTAATAATAGCACTAGGAACATTTCAGGTTTCCTGTTTTCTGTGATATTTGAGGTTTGATTCAGTCACTTGGGTCTAGGCATATGTACAAATACAGTGCAATTTGAGATACACCAGGATATAATGTGTCATATCGGCTTCATGAGGACATCTTGGACAGAGTATGGTGTCTCAGATGACTCTAGATACCTATGCTTCAGAAAACAAATACAGACCTTAAAGCTTGTCACCATCAGAAGAGAGACACTGATCTACAGAGCCACAGGTCTAATTTAGTGTGAAAGATCCTGTGTTTCTACTGAGCATTCCCAACTGGAATGAGCATCAACTCAGTGAAGAAAAAGCATTCATAAGAGAAACTAAAAAGAAAATGACTGAAACTGACACTGGAATCAAACTGTTATTTTTGTAATATATTCAACAGAGAACCCAGATTTTGCAAGCTGAACTCCAAAAAAAAGAAACAGGAAGATAGAAATCATTCAGTCCTCCCCTTAGTCACCTCTATCCTCCTTGCACTAGGTCATCCAGCTATGAAGGTTAATGATGACAAAACTCCTGACTGCCAGATTGCAGGTTTACAGGATTGTACCAGTTACCTGATAATTATTCTCTGAATATACTTCTAGGAAAAACTACTACCTTCAGGCCTGAGGGAAGAAAATTTCATTCACTTCAAACCATTTTATTCATAGATAAATATTTTTTAAGTTTTGTTTAACTACTATAAGCCTTTAAGGATAAGTTTGTCTCATTTTTCCAGTGAAGGTGGTGCTGAAAGAGAAGGGAATGGAAAATACTGGTTTACATTATTAGTATGAAAATCTGATTTCTGCCAAAAAATATCTTACTTCTTTAGAACACAAACATACTATCAGGAGCATAAACTTACTACTTCAGGGAGGTTATATTTGATCTGCAAAAATAAAAGACTTCATATTTTAAGAAAATATCTTAATAACTTTGTTATTTTAATTAAAGAAACCTGAGAGATCCTGTATCTTAACCAGACTAAATAATGACATATCATCATAAACCACGTAAACATTTTAGGGTTACAATAGAACAAACTGATTTCATAGAATCATAGGATCACTGAATGGTTTGGGTTGGAAAGGATCTTAAGATCATCTAGTTCCAACACTCCTGCCAGGGTAAGATACCTTCCTCTAAACTGGTAAGTTTTGTTCCAAACTTTTTATCATTTATAGAAGTTTTAATGGTCATGTTACCTGAAAATCATATCTATAATGGGAAAACAGACAACTTGTGCAGTGTCTGTTTTGTGGTAATTTTCCCTTTGTCATTAAATAGAAGATGAATCTTTTAATTATACTTTAAAATTCAGTCATGCTGTTATCCCACTAGTTAATTCAATTAAAATGAACCCTTGTTAATTCAATCAAAAGGAATCAAACCAACTCTTGAACTTTTTTTCTTCTTTGTGTTTTTCTTTTGGAGGATGACTGAGGGGATAAACGGAAGAAGCATGAACTGACAGCAGAGTGCTTGCCCCTGGATCTTGACAAAGCAAAGCTTGCTTCCTTTCATGCATATACAACAGCTCCCTGTAGGAAGGGGCCTGCCTTTATTTCAGTAGCTTTTCCACATGCCCAGAGTTTTGTCTGTCACTCCTTTGCAATATGTAAGCAATAAAGTTATCATGAAATTTTTAGATATAAGATTAAAAATGGTGATGGGAATGGCAGGTGATTTATTATATATGACATGCATTTCTGTTTATGCATTCATGAATGCCATGTCTGCAAGATCTGTAATGCCAGCTTGCACACACTGCACAAATATGAATAAATGAATAATTGTTTTGATAATATTAAACAGCATGTGTGATGTAGCAGAGCAACATCTGTTATTAACAGTATAAACAAAAGGAATTTTTACTGATTGCATGTCATTCTGCATACAGGAACAATGTAATAGGTCCAATTTGGTGACTCTTTGCAGGCAGCAGGAGGGATTGTGTAGGCCTGCTGTGAAAAACAGGAACAAGATTAGAGCAACAGTTCTTTCAAATATGGAGACAAAAAAAGCTCTATAAAAATGCCAAAGGAGGAAATCATAAAATGTATATAGAATTTCTTAAGTTCATAGAAACCACTTCTCCTGTTGAATGTTATCATCTTCCTTTTGCTTTTTCCTGTGCCATGCAGTGAGATGAATAGCATTAACTGAACAACCTGGATTTTAGAGGAATCTGGCAACATTAAATACTTTTAAGTACCATCTCAAATTATAACCATCTAGTTAAAATACCCTTCATGCTCACCAGAAACCAAGAAGAATAAGCCCCACCATTTCCTTTTCTAGATATATTAATAAATCTTGACTCAAGAATGATACTGTATACTGGGAATTGCACAAAAAATACTGAAATTTAGAATGTGGTTTTGTTAATGCAACTGAGCAGAAATCATATCTCGTTGTTGCTTAGAAAAGTGATGCCTTGAACTGTATCATGAAATTGTACCTTCAGTCCACTAAAGTAACTTATAAATAAGTACATCACAGTGTCGGACTGGATACTTTTTCTTTGCTTTTGCTCCATTAGCCCTCTTTCACTACCACATTTACATAATTACTTATTTCCAGCTATTGAATGGAAACCTCCAGGTGTCCCTGAAACAAACCCTGTCCTGAATCTGTACTGGCGTTCTTCACTCAGCACTACCCATTTGTAGTTCCTTTACCTGATTTACCTACAGCTAGCCAGTATATATTTAGTACTATATTTAGTCTCCTTCCCTAACTAAGCATATTGAATGGCTGCATTTCATTGTCTTTCTGAAAAACTACAGTGGAATATCAAAATAAAAGCAGCAAAATTCTTTGGAAAAAAAATAGCACAGCTTTGTGTAAGTGGGAAACTTCACCACCTTTGTCATGGCCAGCACCGACTCACTCACTCAGTTCCAATTCTTGCATAGCATCACAAGAGCTCTGCTCATTTCACCCCACGACCTGATGGTACAGACTTGGAAGTGTCAGTCCTGAGCCTGCCTTCTTTAGAGTGCAATCGTGAAATGGGCTTTCAGATGCACAGTATGTCTAAGACAAAAAGTAAATGTCCATGTTCTCTGACTTGTGCAATTCTTTACTTTCATTCAAATATCTAGGTTGTTGGGGATTTTTTTTTTACATTTCAAAAGTGCATAGAAATGTAAATTTCATTTTCAGTTTTTCCATGTACAGTAGAAACTTGACATATTTTCATTTCTGAACAAGGCAAAAATTCATTCCAAGACCTTCTTTTGTGTTTTCATTTAATGTTCAATTATTTGTGTACAAGACTGAGAATGTTGCACTGAGGATGTGAAATCACCGCGAAGATAAGCATTTTTTTTCTAGTGAGAACTCTGAGAATTGTAATAAACTGACGAGTATGAGTCTTGCATGGATATCTGAATATGAATGCCTTCTTTTATTCCTTCTTGATGAGCTGAAGTAATTTCTGGAGAAAGATATACAATATTTTTATGGCTATTTCAGTATGGTAAACACAGCCATTAAAAGATTTAGTAACCCCAGAGGTGGACACATTAAGTAGCTATAAAGTAATATTTAATCTGAACTGTCAATGAAGTTCAGAAATCTTCTCAGGGCAAACATCAGTAAACATTTTGATCTGCTACTAAATCCACCGTTCAGTGCAGAACTGAGAGGCCAAACTACCTTCAGAAAGCATACAGCACACAAGATTGAGCCAACAGTCTAATTCTTGAAGCAAATAAAAAAGTATTGAAGAGAAGGGTGGGAGTGAAAGAGAGGTGTCTGTTGTTTCGTAAACAATCAAAACCTGCTTCCACCTGATGTCAAGAGGACGTAGTACATTTTTTACTGTTGATAGGAACTAAGCTACTGTACTGTGGGATGATTTTTAAATGATCACAGCAGGTTTTCATTCTAGTCATGCCTATAGATTGTTAATACACCTTATCTCGCAAAGTTTTAGTAGTAGAAATAATACCCTGATGTTCAAGGACAACTCACTTCTGTTAAATGCTAGAAGTAAGTATTTCAGTAAAACTAAAAAACCTGTATATTACTGTACCTCATATTGGAACTTATCCATTAAAAAATCAATGCCATAGAAAAAAACATAGAAAGCTTTTTTCTTACTTTGCTACATCCATTTCACAATAAAAACAATAAACACTAAAAAAACAAAAACAATAAAAACAAATGAAAACTACAACACTATAGGGAGATCCTAAAAATCATCACAGGTATCAAGGAGACACCTTTGGAACAACAGAAAAAAAAGAAAAATCCTACAGCTAGAATTTCAGAATTTCATTCACACACTCCAAAGCAGGGTTTTGATGCAGATCCTGTGGACCTCAGAGGAAATGGATTGAGACATGTGATAGCACACAGATTTTGTGGAAGGAAAAAACCAAAATGACATTCTGAATACTTCAGTGTGAATGTGCCCAGAATATGCAGGCCTTTCAAAGGGCTTTAAGGGGGTGAATGTATTGAAAAGACAAGATAGATGGAGTGACTGATTTTGCTCTGCTTTCAGAACAGAAGAAATGACAGCAAAAGACTGCAAGATAATGGAGTAATTCCAGACACTTCTGTTCTTGAGCTGATCCTGGGATTTATTTATTTGGCAGTAAACACTTCCTGAAAAGAAAAAAAAAAAAAAGAAAGTACGTTTTCTGTCAGCAGCTCCCACATGAGTCAGATCACAATACTGTAACTCCTTTGGTAAATTGAGCTAATGGCAAAATGAAATGATAGAGAGGTTGCAGTCCACTTAGCTCATAAACAAATTTTCTCACCTTTATCTCAGAAAAGCAATCATCCTTGAGGCAGAAAAGGTTACTGGAAAGCTTTTTCTTTTACATCCTTACGTGAAAAAGCAGAGCTGCAGACACACACAAAATATGTAGAGGAACACATAGGAGATAGACACATCATCAAAAGTTTGCATAAAGTACATTTAAATTCTGTATCACAAAATAAATTAAAAAAAAACCCCAAAACTATAAAAATGAAATAATATCATGCTACTTCTCAGCAAAGCATCTTGAAATTTATTCAATATTCTGAATAAATCAGTAGTACAGAAAATGGTCAAAAAGGACAAATGTAGCAGTAGTACACCAGTTGTGAAAATTAAACTTGATAGCAGCCTCAAGGTCATATCTGCCAGTGCTTTGCTCTCTAGTGACAGTCTATTGAAATCCTAAATGTTCTACCGAATTTCCACATGTGGTCCAGTTGCGTTCTAGCTCTTCTGCAGTGATTTTGGATTTCCTCCACACAATGTAGTCCCTGATTATCTATTTCTAATAATGAACACACATCATTAAAACTTCCCTTCCTTTTTCTTCTACTGCCTCTATGAGACTGCTTCAGATAAAGAGGATGGCAGGATACTGCTCCCTCTGGGAATAAACGTGCAATATTTGTCATTATTTTGCAGATAAAAGGAGAATCATGAAAAGACAACTGGAAAATAATAATTTGCTGGTCAGAGGAGTGATTTCTAGCTATTTTCCAGGAAATCCAGTGGATATTTGGGATCTTTTTCAGTTGAAGAAATAGCTTGAAGAAATAGCTTGAAGAAATAGCTTAAAAAAATAGTTCAGCAGCTTGAACTCCCTAAGGGTATCTCCCTGCTTTCTGAAATTAAGATGCCTCATAAGCTGTCTTATTAAAAATGTGGGTTTTGATCTTAATAGAAAGAAAAAACTTAGTTCTTGAGAAAGACAATACAGCCCACTGAACATTTTCCTCTCCTGTCATGAAGGCGTGAAGGAGAAATCTAAGGTATCCTCTGATTTCTGTGTTACTAAGTCTCTTTGCAGGGTACAGAGCCATAGCATGATGTCACTGCACACTACCATGGAAAAGAAGGTGTTTAGACATCTGAGATGAGTGATGGAAAAGAAAGATTTTTTCGCTAGCATGTCTCATAACGAGGGGTCGCTTCAGTGCTCAGGCAATACTGATAGATAAATTTTAATGTACAAGTTGGTGCCTAAGGATTCTTTTCTGAACCACTGTTGGATATGACTAAACAATGTTGTGGTCACACAGTAGGTACAAAGTAAATGTACCTCAAGAAAAAAGTTACATTCCACATTTCCTAGTCAGCATAATATTAAAAGAATCTAATATTTGTAGAGACAATTTTTCAGATAAAACACGAAATGCAAAATTAAAGCACAAAAATTTTTCATGCAGGTTTTGAGAAATGCATTTGGTCCACTATTATGTAAAAAAGTTTGACATTTTCACTGACATAAATGTCTATGACCAGATTTACACAAAGGAGGAGGAAGCCAGAGTTGTTATGGCAGCAAAGAGCAGCAACATGGTTGCAAACCTTTCTTCCATCCTACGTTAATTAAGCATACCACAGTGTGTGAAGTAGCTCTTAGCCAACTCGAATTATAAAATTCTTGAGTGTTATTGAAAAACTCACTGCAAAGAATGCAAACGGCTGCTGGACAGATCAAAGAGCATATGAAGAGTTATTTAACAGGTTTGCTAATGGAAAGATAATGGCTTTTATGAGGATGATGGAACAAAAATAAAGCAGCAGACCTGAGGATAAATTAAAAGACGAAAAGAGGCCTTGTAAAATGAAGCAGTAACATGAATCCATTAGCTGTAAACACTGGGTAATATTAATCCTGTAAAAGGTACTCCATGTCCATTTTGTGCATCATCTTGGGTGAAAGGTGGTAGCTTGTAACAGAAAAAAGGTGCTCTGTTATTTAATGGTCTCAAATAAGGCTGTTGGCCGTATTGACAGCTGTGCCTAGTAGCAGCTGATAGCTAGGCAAAGTTGTTTAATGTTTATGACAATGAAGATTAGATTTGTAGGGTTTAGAACTAAAAGCTTTTTGGAAAGTATCTAGCACAAGTATTCTAAAATGTTGGGAAAATATTAATTGAAAATTATTTTTTATAAAAATAAAGTTTTGTTGAAAGAAAGGACAGAATAGTGACAACAATTTTTCCACAACACATGCTCAGAATCATTAATTATATAGAAACTCAGAATCATTAAGTAAGAAAAGGTAAGGAAAAATTTAATTTTTTTTTTACATTGAGGAAAATGCAAAGGAAGAGGATATGTGACCTGATTTGGCTCCCGTATGCCTTCAGTAAGAATTGGGCTGAATCAGTGGTTTGCTAAATACTTAATAAGAAACACTACTGAAGGCAGTGGAGTTCCATTACTTTACCATCAATTTTTATAGGGCTAGGATTTTTTCTTTTTTTTAAACTGCCTTCCTAGTTGAATGGAATATTTTAGGGAGTTGAGAACACCAGATGCTTGAGAGTTGAAGATACAGGTAATCAACTGTTCTGATTTATTGTTTAGTAAATTAATTTATTTATTATGTCAGACTAGCAGGCCACTATTCCTGAATGGAGTGTGAAGTTATTACAGCAGCAGAAAACCAAAAAATTATTTAAAAAAAAAAAATTAATCATTCACCAGAAGTTGAAAGCAATCATAACTTAACGCTAATCAGTTTAGCTTTTTCAACAAAAAATCCCTAGTACTGATAGCTCAAAAGAGGATGTAAAAGTTTTAATGCAGCCATTCACTTGTTCTGTAGACAGTGCATAATCAGCTTTTAGAACCTGCTGTGTTCTTTCAGTTTTTGAAATGCATATAACAGGTCACACAGAGGTTTATTTTTACAACCTATTTTTATAGACCTACTATGGTCAATGTCTTTACGCTGTAAAAGACTAAACCTATTTTGTGCATTGTTTTCTGTAACACTGCCAAGAAACAAATTCTACAAAACCTAAGCAAAGCTGTCAGTTATTTCTTTTTGTGGAGGAGTGTATCACAGTCCTGACTCATACAAGGTCCTGGAGCAAAACATACTGGGCACTGAGGAACCCCCTCTGCCTAAAGTATTTGTAAGGTGGACATATCGCTGGAGCTAACAGATGCATTGAAAATACCTGTTTTCTGTTTTTCAAAGGTGAGTTTGGACAGCCAAGTTGCCTTTACATGGGTTGGCTTTTAAACGCAGAAAGTCACACTCATCCCAGCCAAGGGGAAAAATGGTTGGGAGGAATGGCCATTGTGTTCCTTCCACCTAGGGAAATCACAACACTTTACTAAATTATGGACTTATTTTAGAATGTTGGGATTGATTGACTTAGTATTTGAAAAAACTTTTTATGTTTCTACATAAACCATTATAATTGAATCATCTGTCAAATCTGTGCATTTGGGAAGACCATTTCTGCCAGGAAAGCATATCTCTTCATTGTCCCTAGATCCCAACCAGCAATTTAGAGGAATACATCTTCAGCAAAATAGTTTTTTCCCCCAAAGTTAGTTTAATTCAGTTCCATTGCTGTAAGTTGCAAAGCTTGGGTTTACATTTGAAACATAGCACACTCTTTAACGGTGTCCAAAACACCTTTTCCATGTTGTAAAATTCAACAAATAGAAATAAGTGAAAGCACCTGTGTGACTTTGATTACTTTGCAATCTGAGTATATTTCTATGGCATGTCGTTGCATGAAGTCAGTAGTATGATCTAACATCTTGGCTATATCTTATCCAGTCTTCAAAGGAAGTTTGATAAAAGAAGTTCTTCCCTAAACGGGAGCTAGAACAAGGACTGGAAACATAAAGAATGTTTTTTTTCTTTAAATAAACTCTTTATTGTGGGGAGGAAAGGAAGTATCTTCAAATACTAAAATAGATTTCCAGTTTTAAAAGCCTATCATTATGGAATTAATTTCTAGAGAACAAAATTATTCTGGCAAAACCAGTGACTTAAAATTGTTTGGAATTAAATGAAACATCAGAAGAGAGTGCCTTGTGTTTCACAAAACTAATTTTGTGGTATTTCATAATAGTTTTTCATGCTCAGACAAGTTAATAAATAAAACTGGTAATCCATTGATGGCCAACCACAGACACCTGATGTGCTATTGTAGAGCTGCCAACAGTTCCAGAGTTCTCTAAAACATCACCTGGGTTTTCTGTGTCATGAAGCCATGACATGCAAAGGCATTGTAAGAGCTGGGGGTAACAAAATTTCTAATCATGGCTCTGAAAATACCATCATTCTCCAAATTGCTAATGCATAGTGGCAAAAACAAATTTGCCACTTTTTCCCTTTATAAAAGGGAAAGCTTTTTCCCTTTATAAAACAAGGTTGGCAAGAAAGTTAAATGAAAAGCAAAAGACAAATCAATGCATCATCCTGCTGGAAATAATTTCTACTGACATAAGAAAATAAGAATATTTATTTTAAAAGTACTATTACAGTCTTCATAAACAGAAATACTTTCTATATATTTATTGACCTTTCTGGTGTACTAATATGGATCAGAGCTGAAAGGAGATCTCATGATTTTGAATTAATCAGAAAATTGCTAAGTTGATTGTCTGGTCTCCTGGATATTTGTTTTATTTTAAAAAACGGGAGGAGGAATGGGGAGCTTTTGCATTTTGTTTTCTGTCAGGGGAAATACATAATTTCCTGGAATGTTTTTTATTTTTTGTTTAATCAAAAATAAAAACACGTATGTTCATTTCTATTAATACTGATTGAATGATTATTAGGGCAAACATACCTAGCAGATTTAGCCGTAATGTTAATATGTGTCATTAAGGGTCAGATTTGGTTAGACAGAGAGCAGACCTGCATCATTTCATGGCTGAAGACAGTATTTGTGCCACCCAGCTCTGAGGAGCATCTGCGTTTCAACTGCCCTAAGCAGTTCATAGAAGGAAATTAATAATTGTACCTCTGTGTTTCATAGCTTTATTGTCTATGTTCACTCTGGACTATTTTTATTTCCTAGTATTGGCACCACATCATACTTGAGATGACAGCTTTATTTTGAAGACAGCATCAACTATCAATGTCTAATGCTGAGTCACAGCCATTCTGAAGCATCCTTGGAAAAGACACAGAAATCTTAGAGGTAACTAAACTCATAGAAACCCTGTGAATGTTCCTATCTGGGTAGAAAAGAAAATGAAGAGACTGTTCCTTCCCTGTAAGAGAAAGACAAATACAACAGAGTTGTCACGACATTCTTGGGCCATAGTCCCAGAGCCCACCAGCATGCATGAATTGGCTTATTGATGCCTATGCATGTAGCTCAGCATACTACTCCACAGTGCTTCCTCTCCTGGCTGCCCTAGGTTTGTCACAGCAAGCCTTGGAATTGGCTGCTCCTGCAGTGGAGGGTACAGAGGTTTCCAGAGCAAGGATCCAATGGAAAGAAAGGTTTACTAGTTCTGCTGAAACCAGAACAGCTCATTTTCCTGAAGATGGGCATATCTGCTTAGGTCTTCATGCTAGGGTTAGCATATTTCTAGCAAAAATTCTTTCGAGTTTTGACTGCTGATGGTTTCCAGTTGCAAGTACACCTAACTGCAGTTTTCCCTAACTCCTTTATGTTGCATTCGCTTGTATTTTTCTCCATTTCTACAGCAAAATGGTGGCCTGTAAGTAAAATGCATGATAATGCAGAGATAATAAAACAAGCTCATTTGTGTATGGGAGACATGGAATGTCACATTTCCAAGTGTGGAAAGAGAAGAATTTCAGGTATAAGGTTCCAGACATGTTTCTTTAAATTGCTAGGAATCGCAATCATCTTATTTTCCTTTTTCTCCCAAAAATTAGATGCCTAGACTAAACCACTTGGCCAGGTCACCTCTCCACTGTCACTGGGGAGACAGTCATGCAGGAAACGAATTCTTCCATTTATCTTTCTCCACTGCTTAAACGAGAGGTCTAAATGAGCAGCATAGGCAAGATGACGGATGGTAGATGAGCTAATCCTCTCCCTGTGGGACTAATAAAAATGTGCTCTAACAGTGTTGAGAAAATTGTCCCTTGGTGGAAATCTGGAGTCATGTTTTTTTCCCTAGGGAGCCTCCTGTCTATTCTTAATGATAGGGAACATTTTGACTGCTGTCTGCTGTCTTCCTCCTGAGTATGCAAAAAGGTTGTGTGCAAATTATAAAGCTCCAAAAAGGAGTGGATCCTCTGAAATGTGATGGCTTTTATGGGAGTATGTTGTTGATGCTGCTTCCCACCTTCAGGTGCACCATTCACTTCAGATCACACACTGCTTTGCTCCAAACCGTGTAACAAAACACAGTGATACAAAAACTAATGATAAAATCTACAGCTTCAACATTCAGTGTTTGGTTTGACACTTTGGTTTGATATATGATACCCCATTTCAGAAAAATTCAAATAAATCCTTGTACATTTGCCAAAAACATTATTTTAAAATTTATATAAGCAAAATATTTATTCATCCCAAATATCTGTACCTGAATCTATCACTTTGTTTCAAGTAGGAATAATCACACAGTATTTTCATATGTTATTTCCACAGTGAGTTTTCTTCCCGCAGCAAGGAATGTGATTAAAAAAAAGTATAATTTGGGGTTATGAAGTTTACTGATAATGTTCTCAGTGCTTTCTTTACTGTCAGCATAACAGAAATAATTTAAAAAAGAAAAAGATATTTAGGAACATGGCTCATAAGCTCTGTATTATAATCAAGTTACCTGAAGAATGCTTCAAGACAAGTAAAAGTAAAGTATACTTCAGATCAATATGTACAGAAAAAACAAATTTGTGTGAAACAAGTCCATAAGGCATTTTATTAACTTCACACATTTCATTGCATATAATGCCAATAAAATCCATAATTGTTAGAAATTCATAGAAATATGGAATATTTACATTGTGTCTAAATCTTATTTGGTATTTGAACATTCAGAATTTAAATTTCCAAGCGTAGCAGTATTATGGGTAAAAACTATTGGAAGCCCACAGTAGATAGATGAGGCATGGAGTGTTATTTTCTGCTCACACCAAAAAACAAAGGAATATAGTGAAATTTAAGACAAAACTGTTGCTCAGGAAAATCTCATAAATGTCTATTTGGGTGAGATATATGGTTGGAAGAATTAAATTAAGCATTTTAACTGCAGTGTAAAAACATATCTATGAGTTCTGTGCTTTGGTCACAGTTAATACAGTAAAATGCTGTGAACTGGGTGGCAACAAGGCTGGTGGCTGTAAACAAAAAGGCAGAGAAACAGATGGTAAGTGAAAGAGAAGAAAGGATACAACAGCCAAAAAAATCAAGAGATAAAATATTTCTGCAAGAGATACATTCTCAGAAAATTTACTAAAGCAGTATTCTACCTACTAGTGGTAACTAGTAAATTGACATTTAACTTTCTATGCTGCCGTTTTGTGATAATACAGTGAATTCACAATTATCACCAATGTCTTCTACGGGAAAATCAATGGATACCGATATAGTTAGGTAAAACCTAACTTAATCCAATCAGAGATGAAATTTTATTATTTTTACCCTATTAGAGTCCCACCAGAAGAATGAGTTAGAAATCCTCACATTATTCCCACAATTCTTGGTGTCCCACATTAGCACAAGCAGAAATCATTTTTTATCAGAAACCATTCTGACATTCCACCTGTTGTTTTGCTTTGTTGTTCTTTTTTTTTTTTTTATTTTCTGCTCCTCCATTTGGGAAATAAAGATGGAATAATGAAGAAAAGATTTTTAAAAATTACTGGTTTTGAAGACAGTGTAAGTGACTAAAAAGCTTGCTAGATGAATTCAATGTCATTTAGCACAATACTACTTAACTATTACAGAGCTCTCTTTATACATCCAGCTCAGTTTCTGACAGACAGGGAGAAAAAGAGAAATGTTTCTTCTAGTACTGGAGAATATTTTTCCTGTTTAGCACTACTGATTAATGGATGTGAAAGGCAGATGTTGCATTTAAGATGTTGCAGTCACATCGAGACATCACAGACTCAAAGAGGGGAGCCAATCTCATGAGAAAAGATCTGTGCCTTCAGTGGTAGGCCACACTTTAGATTTGATAACCCATGTGAATCAGACAGACACACTTCATTGGATGACACACATATCTTTGTGAAATAGGTGATTATAATTCTAGATTCTGGTGTAAATATTGTCTTTATAGAAAAGAATATGAAATTAAAGTAGATTAGGAGTTATATGCAGTCTTCGAACTTAACAGTATATAGCCCATATATAGCCCATGAGAACAAGAGAAGATTCAGAGTCAAAATTTGCAGATAATTTGTTTTAGATGTGTCTGCCTATTGCTAGGTTTTATTGTTACTGCCCATTCCAAGAAACTCTAAAAAATTACTAATAAGTGGTTCAATGATACTTTCCCAAGCTAGGTACCCACTGCTGCATTTTAGTTTGTTGTTTGTATTCATTTGCCTTTTTTTTTTTTTAAAAGCTTTGTCAAACCAATTAGGTTATCTTGAAGATGTTGTTCTTGTTTTTGTTGTTATTTGCAAGTCTATTCATTTCCTCACTGAATGTTCATGGGAAGTGACTCTTGTAATTCCTTGCAGTGTTCAGATCCTAGTGAGCTTAATGCATGAATCACAGTTGTGTCATCTCTTCTTCACAAACCAAACAATGCCTTACTATAACCCCAAATTCCAATTGCTGATAATAAAGTGGTTCCAGATTTGGCTGGGTTCAGCTTTTCATACTGCTGTCCTGCTGGCTTATGATTCTGTCGGGTTGTCTGGCTCCTGCTTCTCTTTCCTCTTGCAGCTGGGTTGGCTTCAGGCTATGATAATTTTGCCTGCAGTTCTTACGTCCTGCTGTTCTACCAAGGACAATAATGCTTGAGGCTGAACCTTATATTTTAAATTCTTTATTCTGCAGAGCCTTAAGGCACATTCTACTGTTTTAAGAACCAAATCACAGACTGATGGTTTTGTGGGTTTGTACATTTTTCTAAATCCTGGGATATGAAGTTATTTGTGACAAACACTGAGCAGGGTTGCTGTAAAGACTACACAGCCTAGATAAAAGTAGATCAGTTTTATAACATAAGAATTTCTAAACACCCAGCACACCACCTTTCATATGCACTTTAATTGGATCTCTTGCAGCACTTCTCTTTGTAAAGCAAACATTGGCCAATATTATAAGATAAAAACAGTGTACATTTCATTTTCTTGCAATTGCAGGAAGGAAATATGTAGAAACTGATACGCCATTCACAATTTCTTAACTTTGTAGGAATATTTTCTCAGCACAGTTTTTAAAAAATGTACTCACCAACTTGCAACTAAATAATTAATAGTTGGAGAACTGTGTGCTACTTTAACATTTCACATTTGGAATTATACCCACTCAGCTATTCAAGTAATATGTTTACATAAAACCAAAACCAAGAGAGTCAGAATCTATATTTTTTTCTATATCATATTTGCTGTACCGGATCATGAACAGATTTGTAACCTTTAAGTGAAATATATACTGATATTTATAAGAATTACAGCTTTCTGAAATGGCACTGCTTGTCCACTGTGTCCACTGTCATTTTGTCTGACTCTCTCTTTTGTTCCCGTGCTAAGGAGAGGAGAATATTTACAAATCATTTTACTTCCATACATTCCTGCAAAACAGTAAGTTCGGTCATGAGCAAAGTATAATAGTTCAGCAGAAGTAAATAAAAGCACTTGTACAATTAAAGCTAAAACTGGTTAAGTACATGGATGAATTGGGTCCTAAAAGCATCCTAACTCTTTACTGCTTTATTTACCTGCAGATTGAACATAAGTGTTTTATATTCACATTGAGCTGACTTTTTCTGCTTTGATTTCATCATGGAATCATAGAATGGTTTGTATTGGAAGGGACCTTAAAGATCATCTTGTTCCAACCCCCTGCCATGAGCAGGGAAACCTCCCATTAGACCAGGTTGCATTATCTCTTATTTCAGTATCAGCAATATAGTCACAGCCATTTAAACAATATTGGAGTATTCTGAAGTTCAAAGATGCCTTTGGGATTTCAAAAGCTCATTTGATCCCAAGTAGGAGTGAAAGCAAACTTTTTACAAAAAAAAAAAAAAAAAGTCAAGAAAGACCAAAGACTGTTTTTATTTAGATTTAGAAGTGGGTCAAAATGCATACATTGCCTACACTTGCTGAGCAACTGATACAGCCTTTTAAATATAGTCCTTTTGGTATTATAGAAGAAAGCTATGTAAAGAAAAAGCTATTTCATCACTTGACTACAGAGGCAAAAGTGTATGTATGTTTATGTTATGAAATAGATGCAAAGGACCCTATGTGCCTAGTATATATAGCTATAGTTGCTCCCACTTTAAGCATTGTAAAACATGGTATATGCAATCTTGTTCATAAAATTAAATTATTCACCTCTTTTACACAGAGAAACACAATCATTGCAAGAGTATAGCTTCATTTTTCTCTTTATTGTAATTAATGGGAAATCACATGCTGACCTCAACAGAGCACTAATGTCAGTCTGTGACCTTTCCGAAGTCACTCTGGAGATCTGTGAAATAAAGCCTGTACTATTCCTACATGCTCTCTGAGACCTACCTACACTGTTGCTACTTACTTTCCAGGACTAGTAACCACTTTCCCTCCTATTGATCA
>NW_009922067.1:17077-17931 GCF_000696875.1 Nestor notabilis
TGTTGATCAAAATTCCCACCTGTAACATGTCCCAAATGGCTTTTGTGTTGAGTGATAGAAACAACTTTCGCATTTCTATTTGATTTATAGTAAGTGTTAAAAAAGGTAGAAAGTACCTGATGTTTTAACTTGGAAGAAAAAAAGAAAAAAAAAGGCTCCTTTTCCTATAAATTCATAGCTCCAAGGCCTTTTGGAGGCTCCAGAGTTTCACAGTTAAGATAGTACAGAAGCCAATCTTTATTTGAGAGATAAAAACATATGTTTATCTCACCTTCTAATCTTGTTCTCCTGGCTCCAGCAATACGTTCTCTGCTGCCAAGCAATCTGAGTGTACATCTGCCTCCAAGGTATATCTGCCTCCAAAACTATAAGGAAAGTGGCCAGCTGTGATGACATATAAAGACTGAACCAAAAATACTTGGAGAAAGTGAGGAAGAAGCAATATCTCAGTGACGCTTTTGCAACACATCATCTGTGAGGGGCCAACACAGAAAGTCTGGCTGCTAATCAGAGCTGGGTATAAGCCATAAAGTTCAGCTACAAATGCAAACTTTCCTGAAGCCTGAGGACATTTGGCTTTGTGCATTCAGTAAATAATAGAGAAGGGCTAGCACTAAGTGGGTTTTAGCTTGTATAAATTATGGAGGTGTTCTGGTGCAGAAGTTTTCTTCATATTCATGTCCATTATTATTGTTGATTGTGGACACAGCAGGAAATAATTGCAGATTGAAGACTACTGAGGCTGGTTTTCACAAACCTACTTGATCTGTTTTATAGATTTGTTCTTAAAGATACATTTTTTTTGGTTCAAAGAAAGAATGTGTGATTCAGGTGGAAGGAGGGTAGACTGCCCT
>NW_009922068.1:0-14340 GCF_000696875.1 Nestor notabilis
GAAGCTTGACATGAGCCGGCTTCATTGTGCATTCTCAGCCCAGAAAGCCAACCATATCCTGGGCTGCATCAAAAGAATCGTGACCAGCAGGTTGAAGGAGGGGATCCTGCCCCTCTACTCTGCTCTTGTGAGACCTCACTTGGAGTATTGTGTACAGTTCTGGTGTCCTCAACATAAAAAGGACATGGAGCTGTTGGAGCAAGTCCAGAGGAGGGCCACGAGGATGATAAGAGGGCTGGAGCACCTCCCTTATGAAGACAGGCTGAGAAAGTTGGGGCTGTTCAGCCTGGAGAAGAGAAGGCTGCATGGAGACCTCATAGCAGCCTTCCAATATCTGAAGGGGGCCTATAAGGATGTTGGGGAGGGACTCTTCGTTAGGGACTGTGGTGGTAGGACAAGGGGTAATGGCTTTAAACTTAAACAGGGGAAGATTAGATTAGATGTAAGGAAGAAGTTCTTCACAGTGAGGGTGGTGAGGCACTGGAATGGGTTGCCCAAGGAAGTTGTGAATGCTCCAACCCTGGAGGTGTTCAAGGCCAGGTTGGACAGAGCCTTGGGTGACATAGTGTAGTGTGTGGTGTCCCTGCTCATGGCAGGGGGGGTGGAACTAGATGATCTTAACGGCCTTTCTAACCCATACCATTCTATGATTTTATGATTCTATACTTGATCACTCTGAAACTGAATAACCTAAAGGTTGTATATAATTGCAGTTAAGGCCGTTGTATTTTCTTGAAAAAACTAATCCACCCTATACTTGCTGAGAACTTGTGGATTTCTCATCACAGCACAGTTAAAACATTTTTTTTTTTTTTTTTGGTCATAGAGACATCTAAATATACATTTCTTGTACACCACAAGGAAAACTTTATCCTACCCTAGAGCAGGGAGAGAAAACACAGAAAAGGAGCCAGACTGCATTGTTATACTGCCAAAGTTTAGCGGAACACAAACATTACAATTTATCACTTATATGTTGGAAACAACTAAAGAGCAGCTTGATGGAAAGCCTTTTCCGTGTTTTCTGTCACAGGGCTTGTGAAGGGTTTGAAGTCATTATGTCAATCTCCCTGCAAGGATCATATCTTACTACTTCTCTAGCCCTTTTGGATTAAGATTTCATGAATGCCAAGCTCCTTAGAGCTTTTTATTTTCCATTGGAAGGAATTCAGAGCTCTGAAGTTTCACCACCCTTCTTCTACAAATAGATCATATAGAGCATGCAGTAACTTGCGCAATTTTCATTTTTATTTCAACATTTTCATATGAAATAATAATATCTAAAGTTAAATATACTACTTGCTTGCTATGAAGGACAGTAACTGAACATGCTTTATACATGAAAATCCAACACTACTTTTCCAAGAACAAGCATTTCCAAAGAAGCATGGAATTTTCCCAGAATTACCAGTGACCCACCAGGTCTGCCACCTTGGCAGATGTAAATTAGCATAGTAATAAATGAGGTTATGCCATCTTCATCAGCTGAAGATGTATCTTACTACACAGCACTGAGAAATTTGATGAGGACATATTCATTTTATGATCTTTGATCTTACTAATGGATCACACTGTCTGCTACCGGTGTTCTTTTGTTACTCTTTCCTTTGCGAGTTTACTTGAAATCTGTAGCATCTGTGGGCCACAACAGAAGACCAAAAGACTGAAGCAGTTCTCTGTTAGCTGCTTTGTAGATGATTATAAACCAGACCAGAACACTTTTCAAGAAATGTGCATTGAAATAATGAGGGTTTCCAATTTAAAAACAATGACATGTTCTGGACCAAGTCTCTTTCCAGAAATTAAACAGTAAGCTACAAAATAGGCCAGTTCTGAAGCATTTTGGAATGACAACAGTTCAAGATTTTTGTGGTGAAACATAACCTTTGAAACTGTTATTCCACAGACAAATAGCAAGCTCTGTCCTTCTTCACACAAACACAAGATTTGATTGCATCTGTAAAAACTGCCCCCAAAGCATTTCCTTTGGCTGATGTGGAATGCTGACTATTCATTATGTGAGACACAGAAAGACTTTTTTTTTGGCCCCTATGAACTTCTGAAGCTTTGGGGGCTAACAGCTGCTTATCTTGCAAACAGAATTTCCTGTTAGTATCCTTCCAGACTATTTGCTCTCTAGAAGCACAACAAATGTCAACAAAAATAACACACTGTGTTCCAATTTTTAAAGACAATTAAGAAATCTCAGATGTTTTACACTTTCCAAATAGACTCCTGTTCTATTAATGAATGTACTATTAGGCCTTGCTCAGATCTCATTTCATTCTGGTGACTGTTAGTTGGAGTAGAATTATGAAGATGTTAAGGGACTGACTATAAACACTATGTTCTTGTAATGTACAATACAATTCCAATAGCAGGGCTAACAACCATTTTAGGATAGACTGAATAATTTTAATTGTAAAAAAAAATAGCTTTCTTCTTGCTAAGACAGATTCTGAGTAAATCTGTTGTTCTGACTTCCTTCAGGTTATCTAGTAAACAGTGATTTTGGCTGGCAAAACAAGATGTCTCCCAGTCCCTCTAACCTATGGAAAGCTGCACTGCCTCCAGAACTTTCTCCCTCAGATAATTCCAGTTATGGTTTTGAGGGAGGATCTGTGGAGCAGCTGAGGTCATTTGGCTTGTTCAGTCTGGAGAAGAAAAGCTGAGGGGGACTTCATGGCAGTCTACAGCTTCCTCAAGGTGAGGCAGGGAAGGGGGAGATGCTGATCTCCTCTCTCTGGTAACCAGTGATAGGACATGAAGAAAGTCTGTGAAGCTGCATCAGGGGAAGTTTAGATTGGTCATTAGGAAAAGGTTCTTCACTGGAAGGGCAGACAGCCACTGAAACAAGCTCCCCAGGGAAGTGGTCGCAGCACAAAGCCTGTCAGAGTTCAGGGAATGTCTGGACAATTTTGTTATTCATGTGGTTTAGTTTAAGGTAGTCCTGGGAGAAGCAGGGAGTTGCACTCCATGATCCTTCTGGGTCACTTCCAACTCGAGATATTCTACGATTCTAGGATTCTTGGGAGGAAAGGCAGCAAATGTTCTGTAGCCAGTACTCCTGGTCTTACAAACTACAGCTTTCATTTGGCCAAGAAATAAAAGATGGGAACCGTTGTTTACTTCCTGTGTGCAGACTGAGTGGGCAGAACAATGATTTTCCGGGAGTCTCACTCCAAGATAGCAGGGTAAGACTGGGCATAGCATGTATCCAGAACAGGTGGACAATATTTATCTGGGCACCTTCTGTAGTACTCCCAAAACTGAGTTATAATTAGCTATCAGATCCTGCTAGAAGCATAGGACCACTGCTCATCTCAGCAGGCAGCCCAGGATGTTTGAATTATTTGAGAGGTGGTTTTGTCCCCACTTGCATGAGCTTAAAATAGAAAAGAAAGGTGTTTGATTCAAACAGAGGGAAATTTGGAATCAATAATTGCTATTTTTGTGGGACCTGAGGATAAACATGCTACTCCTTCAAAAGATCACTAAGATTGCAAATAGTTGAAATGAGTCATTCTCCTCTGGTCAAAACTGACCCTTATGGCATTCTTTCTACTTGATTTTTGGTTTGGTAAACGAGCAGAAGCATGAAGCTTCCTGATAATGCCATTTCTAGCAATGCCTGCTGCGTAGAATGGCCCTGATCTGCTCTTTCCCAGGATACTTGTCACCAGGATTAAATCATCTAGGTGGCTCCCTGGTTTCCATCAGAGCAGGACACACGACTGCAGCAAACAGTGCTGCTCTGCTTATCCCCAGGGAGGTAACCTGCAAGTTATGTCTGCTTTCTGAAAGGGGGAACCAAACACATTTTGCTTAAGACACTACTGGAGAGAGTTCACATGCTGCCAAAAGCAAAGAATCTATGAAATACATTGCCTTGCACTCCTTCGACAGCATTGGGTGGTATTTGTAGCACAGAAGTTTGTAGCACTTTGTGATCTCACTCAAAAGTCAGGAGCCAATTGGAAAGCTGTGAGAATTATGCACTACAGAGTTTCACAGTGTTTGAAGGAAGTGATCCTCCTGCTGGCCTTGCTAGATTAACAATATCAAGAGAAATGGCTTTGTGCAAGAAAACAAGGAGCTCTGTGAGCAATGGAAGTTACTGTAACAAGTGGAAGTTTGTTTTCCAGACCCCTGTAGCTGATGTTCAGTGTCTACCACGCACACGTTATGCCGCATATGCACATAGCAACTGCAAAGCATGTGTGCAGTAAAATCAGGCCATGAAACACATGCAACACATCTGGTCTCATTTATGTGAGATGTTGACTTACTATGTATATGTGCCACAAGAGAAATGTTCTTAACATGCCCTTAATAACTTTTTGCCTCCTGACTTCACTCTCCACCTAAAGATGTGTCCAAAGTTTTTCCTAAACCCAAGGCATTCAGGATGCATAAGCATATAAATGGGCACTTTCTGATGTCCCTGAGGTAGACTTTGCATTTCTGCTTGGAAAGACTATTTTTCATACAAACCTTAATGCATATGGAGCATCAAAAGTGATACTGTCAACATTGTCCTGTACCCTGGAGTCCAGAAAGCTCTTTTTCTTGACACAGTGTGAATTCTTGGGCTTGTCAACCAATAACAAATGCAGAAAACATTCATTCTCCACAGGTATCATTCACCCTAAGACTGAGACAATAAATCCAAAGTAATTTAAAGTGCATTTTCATTAGTGATTCTTAACTTTTCAGAGAATGTCTGCTTATTCACACATACATATAGTACCTTTTCCGTAAGGGTGCTGCATTCATATTTGTAGTGGTAAGGAAACCAGACACTCTTCAAGATTATGGAATCACAAATTCAAGAGGGATCCACAAGCCACATACAGTCTCACAGTTTATTACATGGACTAAAAGTATGATTTTCTTTGCTTGTAGCTGAAATAATACACTTTAAATTAGCTGATAGATAATCATGCATACAACAAAATCCACATGAGTACTAACCTGAAGGTGGCTCTGGATTTGCAGTCACAAGCTCTACAGCCCAAACCTAATGTGTTTCCAACATAAAGGGGCGTGGATAACCCTTTCCTAAGGATGATTTCCTCTTGTTGAGCGTGTAGCAGTGTGCTAGGTTATGAAGAATTGGTTCATTGTATTCATCAGCATTTCAAAAGCATTTACTTTGGCTGGAGCTCTATAAAAGATTGCTGTAAACTGTATTGCTGTATGTATATAAGCACTACTGAATATAGTGGAAAGTAGGATATATTTACATTTTTAAGAGAGTTTCCCAAGTTAAAGGAATGTGCTTACTACTTTGAAGTTGAGGGCAAGTTCTCGTCTGCTCTTCCTCAGCCTAAATAGTCATATGTGGAGCATAACTGTGGTATTGCAGTGCAGGTGAAGTCACTGCTGTTGTAATCATTCCTGTATTTTTCAATGGCACGTGTGGGTAGAAAACTGGATCTGAATGTTGGGGCTTTTCTGGTGGCTTATTTCATATCTTGTCTGTTCTTATGAGCCATGTCATGGGGAACAGCTGAGTTGTCCCCTTTCAGCTCACAACTTCATCCACCCCCGTTTGAGAAGGGTAAGAAGGACAGGTACTAGATTTCCCTCCAAAATGTGAAACAACACTCAACACAATGTTTTGCATAACTAGTGTTAAGTGAACAGTAAGCTAGCTATAAACAAACATCAACACTGGGCAAATGGAATGTGGATCCTGTATTCTCCTCTTGTAAAACATAAATCCCTTGTGAACAAAGACTGAAGCCCATGGTCAGGCATGAGTAAAGGCAGTTTAGGAAGGACAAGTAGGGAAGAAGAGGAGGAGGACTTGTTAAGAGTCTGACTGTCCAGTGCTCCTGTATAAAGCTGGAGGACATGTTCATTGGGCATGCCTCTGGGTCAAGAATAGGGGGATGAGTCTGTAAGAACCTGACCAAGAGGACATAGCAGATGAGGCTAGAATGACTGGTAAAGGTCTCCTAGTTTAAGCTTTCATCCTCATGTGCTTTCAACCCTCTAGACATTGATAACACAGCATTATGTAAGCATTCCAGGAAAACCCTAGATTGTTTTGGTGATAATTTCATAAAAGAAATGTTAGAGACTCAACCATAGGTAATGTTCTACCAGACCTACTGCTCACAAACTGTGAAGAGCTAGTGGAAAGTGCAGTCATGGTTGGCAGCTTGGGTTGCAGTAACCACAGGATGATTGAGCTCAGGATCCAAAGGAAGGCTGGGGAGGAGCGCAGCAGGATTTGGACTCTGGATTTCAGGATAGCAGACTTTGGCTTATTTTTAGGGAATTGCTAGGCAGAGTGCCCTGGGAAGCAGCCATGAAGGGGAAAGGTGCCCAGGAAAGCTGGCTAATTTTTAAAGAAAACTTTTTGACAGCTCAGGAACAAACCATCCTGTTATACAGGAAGACTGGGAATTCTGGCAGGGGGCTTGCTTGGCTAAGCCAGGAACTTCTCAATGAATTAAAACACACAGAAAAGGAGTGTACACGAAGCCGAAACAAAGAGAAGCTGCCTCTTCTGATTGTCATTATTTTCCATGGACAGAGGCATCACAATCACATCAGCCATCTCGGTCAGCACCCACCTCCTCCCATGGACTGAACAGTAGGTAGCCTAGTATGCATACTAGCTTCTCTGCTGAGTACAACACTTACTTCTGTAGGTAGCCCCTAAATTGTTGTGCCTCCTACCCACAACCTCCTTCCAAATATGTGCTGGTCCACACATTGCTCTGGGAGCAGATTTTGTCTTTGGAGACAGGAACAAAATAAGACTTCAGTATTTCAGCCATTTCCATGTTTGTTACTAGACTTTCTCCTCATTCATTCACCTACCCTTTCTCTGACATTTTGCTATGAGGAAAAACTGAGGAAGCTGGGCTAGTTCAGTCTGGTGAAGAAGAGATGAAAGGGAGATTGAATAGCCTGTTGACTACTTAAGGTAAGGTTATGAAGATGACAAAGCCAGCCTTCTCTTCACAATAGCTTGCATAAAGCAGACAAGAGTAACGGACATAACTTGTGATTTGTCAAATAAGACATTAGGAAATATTCTTCACCAAGATTGTAGTGCAGCACTAGAAGCAGCTATGAGAGATCCTACAGAGTCTCCACCTTTAGAAGTTTTCAAGACTCAGCCAGATGAAGCCATTATGGGCCTAATTTAGTGTTAACGATTGTCCTACTTTAACCAGAAAACAGAACTATAAACCTCCCAAGGCTCCATCAGAACAGCTTTTGTAATTTCTATGATGTGTGTCTAGTCCAAGCTGAAAACTTGCATTTCACGTTTATTTTGCTTATGTGAAGGATGTGGAATTCAGGTTGTCAGGGAGAACTGGCTAAGGCACTCATTTCACTTTATGGTCTATTTTCCCCTCTATTTCCAAGCAGATAATTTTTGAGGTTTTTGTTTGAAGAGAGATGAAAAATATTATATTCAGGCACTTTATTTTGAAAGGTCTCAGTAACCAGTAAAATTGGATTGCACATAAATCCTGAAACTGATAATGAAGCAACCAAATAGAAAGCAACCTGGAGTCAAACTGCTGATGTTCATTTTTTTGTTTACAATATTAACTCTAATATACCCTGATAAAAACAGTCTGGTTCAGCTTTTCCGTCCTAACGGTGCAGGAATATGCAGTATATTTTTCCTTAAAGCAGAACTACAGGACTCAACATTCCTCTTATTTACTGAGTATCAAAGGTAAAATTCGGGGGTGTTTTTTTAGGTATTTTTTCGTGTAAGAAGACAGAAAAAAGTAAATACAAATCTTTAGCATCTTTCATTCATTGCATGGTAATAGGAATGAGCCATATCAGCTCAAAGTGCCTTTGCAGTTTGTGCTGAACGCAGCTTCACCAATGTCAGTGGGTACAAGAAACAGAAGACAGCCTTCCTTCAAGCTTCCTGTTTCTTTAGGCGGTTGGGACATCTAGTAGCTCTTGTATCTAAATTGTTTCATGGCTGTAAAAGAAATTGCTTGCTGTGGGTTAGTTGATCTGTGAGAAAGGTAAAGGTTTTCAAAATTATGCTATAGAAGAGGCTAGCAAGTGCTTGTTTCTGTAGCAACATCCTTCTCTTTCTGCAAGGAGGAAATCATCTGCTCTGAGTGCGGTTCTGGCACCAGTATATCTTCCCTGATGCGTAATTTCAGTCATGCTGGCTATGTTGAGGAAAGTACTCCTTATAGAAAGTTGCAACTTTCCAGTAAAACTGGTTGCTTGTCCTGTAAGCTTTGTGTCAGACCTATCAGCAGTGGGGCCTCCTTCAGTGATTTTAATGAGAAAAGATGATGCCCTCCTTGTCCAACTGGAAAGTTCTTTCTCAGCTTTTTAACTCACTAGATAGAAACTGGAGGTGCTGTGTGCGTGGTCAGATGTCACCGCAATTCACTCATCTTCACTGAAGGACAGACCAGCGGTGCGGTGACAATAGCAGCCTGTGCCTGTCACCAGGCTGTTACCTGTCTCTAAACAAATATTAGCTGCTGGCCAAACAAAAGCAGCATCTGCCTCCATTACATGAATCCATTTGGCTACACCAATAAATGAACTGTAGCTGATAAAACAGGGAATGTCTGATACTTCTGTGTTGGAGCACAATCAGTTATCGGCTTCTGGATCTGCACAGATGCCACTGGCCTTTATCTTTTTCTTTCTGAAGTCTTTTTTTTGTGAAGCTTGAACAATTCTCTGTGTGTAAGCATTTGATTTACGCACTGTAACAACCTTGATCCTGCCATATGTCAGGACTCCCCATATGTTCTTTCATTTGTTGTATCCACAAAATTCACTCCATAAAGGCAAAAGGTACAGCCTGGCTACAGATCTTCCGTCATTCAGCTACAAACAGCTGGTAGTGTACATTACAAGGCTTATTTAAAGCTCAAGTACTTTCACTCACTCCCTCTGATAACTAAACTTGGCTCGTAAAAACATGAAAATAAAAATATCAAAGTAGTGTAGCATTTCAAAGAAGCATTCAGGAAGCAGACAGCATGTCTTGCTCCAACACGGAGAATCCTGTGGCTGAATGCATGGTGCATGCTTTGAGAATGTACCCATCTCTGGTATGGAAAGGATAGGTCATCTAGGTGTGGTCACATAACTTACCATGTAGCTGCTCACACTTGCATTTGCTGAAGCACTGGGTCCTTTCTGTGATGATCTATCTACTATCTACATTTCAATTTCAGAGAAATCTCCACAACTGACTCCTCACTGGAAGAAGAGGAGTGTTTTTCTACATGGGAGTGGTCTCATGCTACAGGAAAAACTCATGCTATTGACATGTCTGGTGGTTAGTTGAGGAATAATGGTTTTGAGGCACGAGTATTATCTGGCTCTTATATTCTGGGAGAGCCACTTCCATCTCAAGGTTTAAAATATTTTCATCTTTAGCTGTCTCAAACATAGTTATTTTATTTCACTCTCCACAAGTCATCTGCAGCTTGTGCTTGGCACAAATAGTGCAGTAAGGTACAAGAGGCAGACAGCTTTAAATCTAGTGCCTCCAAGTTGAAGCAATAAAAGGGACTAAGGAAGGTGGCTGTATAGGAATACAGCTGTAATTTATGCAGGTTTAAACTCTTTCCTGTGATCACTTCCATCACCAGAGATCCTCAGAACACCTCATTTCAGTCAGTTCCTGACCTAGAAATGCCCTTCATTGAGACAGGGTGGAAAATGTCAGGCAAGGTGTATAAATGAGTGCTGCAACCTAGAACGGTAGGAAGACAACCACATGATCCCATAAATTTCTCCCCTGCAATGAACTCTCAGGCTTTCCTGCAGTCAGCTTCCAGGACAGGAGTGGCAGCAACAACAGGTAGGTGTCAGGAATAGTTGCTCTCGTTAGATGGTTTTGTGGTGGGTGTCCATGTTGTTCTTTCTCTGTTCTGAGTCTGTGGTGACACAGTTAGAAGAGTTATAATTGTAAGGCTAAGTTTGCAAAAGTACAGGTCCAGATGCTTCTGAAAGTGGCCTCATGTAACCCAGTTTGAATTTGAAAGAGGAGCAGTGGTACCAATGTCGTGAGTGACTTCACCAGGGAGCAAGGTGTCAGGTAAACCTGATGGCTTAAGTTTTAGTTTCCTCAAGGAACTGCCATTTGTGCTGTCTTTACACAACTAACTGGGCTGCCAGGAGGCACCTGTGACAAACTGGATGTCGGAGAGCAGCAAGCACAGGGCTGTTCCACAAGGGAGGAGGAGCTAGGAGCTGAGGGGGGCAATATGAGAAGATAAACCAGATGCAAGGTCCATCCAGGAGGCTCAGTCAGAAGCAGCAGAACACAGGGTCAGAGACAGGGGTGGGATCAGGCACAACCGTGGTGTCACTGGGGCAGGGACTAATGGCTGGGATGAGCTGGAACAGTGTCCTGGACCATGGGCTAGGGTGGGGTGAGGCCCCAGGGGAGGCTTGGCAGGGACAGTCAAGGCTAAAGGGCCATCAGGGCCATGGTCCTGGGTTTCACAGCCTGATGTTCTCCCTCAAAGTAGGAGTCTAACAACCTGTATTTCAAACTGAGCAATGTTTTAGTCCAGTAAGTGAAGTATATAAGCAGCCTTCACTGCAGAGATCAAAACACCAAGTACTGGAGCAGAGAACCATGTTTTTCTTCTCTCAAGGGTATTTGACACTCTTTTCTGTGTGCATCTCACTTCTACCTTGTAGGAGGTATATTGTAGCTGTCACATTAGTTAGATCATCCAGTCAGTCATGCATTTGATCCTGCATTTCTGACATTCTTGTAGTTGAACAAGAACAGAAGAAAATACTACATGAGAAGCCAATTCTGATTACTATCAAGATACAGAGAGAGTCACTCCAGCTGTTAACTGAAAGACATTTTTGTGGCCATAGAAGCTAAACAGTGAGTATGTTATTCAGCTGTTGTTTTGGTGAAACTTGCAAGTAGAAATGGAGTGAAGACTCTGAGATCCAACCTATAGATGGTCACAGAGAGCCTGGCATACATAAATCATGAGGGAAGCTTATAGTAGTTGAACACATTTGCTTCTTTTGTACATAAGTAACTCTAACTCTTTAGGGTAACTTGGGTAAGAGACAGAAATAAACTCAGATAATTGTACTGTCAGAACAGCAACTATATCCATCTTTGGGAAAACTTGCATACAGACTTCTGTGGAGCAGGGAAGCCTTTTAAAATCAATGGCTAGTGCAGGACCTCCCATGAGGCACATATGCTTTGTGTTATAGATTGAGCTGAAGCCAGGGAAGTTGGGGTAAAGCAGGGTTCACAACCCATATATCCTTACCTGGAAATAGGTACTATTTTTTAGGGTATAAAGAGAAACACCCAGTGAAACAAGACTTAGCTATGCCTACCATCATACAACCTTGGGTCACTAAGATTTAAATTGTTATCGGAGGCTTGCATCTGTCTTCATGTCAGGACTTAAATTTGGATTGAGGTGTTCCAGTAGTGACCTATCAAAGCTATTATTTTAGGATTTTATCAGCACTGTTTATTTTATGTGCTTTGCCTACAAATCTGTGAAAAAGCACCCTGTGTCTGCCTATGCTTTTGTAGTCAATTTTTGAAATTCATGTGGCTGGCATTTACATTGATGAGGAGAATGATATCCACTGCAAATAGAAAATTTTACATGTGCCTTACACTGACATCTTTTGTTTTCCTGAGAATATATGACTCTATAACTGGGTGAATAAACAGCGAATTAGACTCAAATTACATTTTAGATATTCTTTCTAACATTTCCTGTAAGAGAATAATAATTGTATGAAATTTTTTAAAATGGCCTTGCTTGGTAAAAAGCAAAATGTTATTACGAAAATGCTTTCGGGGTAAACGGGCTTGGGTAAACCTTTACATAAGGGAAAGAACATTCTTTCGCTTCGCCTCGGTACAGGGGAACTGAACGCCAATAACCTGAACAAACTGCTCCCTCTCGTGGTCCGAGGTCTGAGATAGAGCAGCAGGCGGGGGTCGAGGTGGGGACAAGCTGCCCCGGGGCAGATGCAGCCCAAGTCGGCAGGTGTGGGAAGCCCTGAGCTGTTTATTACGAGTAGGGGTTTGTTGTTGGTTCTTTCTGATGGTTAGTGCGAGGAAGGAGGCGTTTCTCTTGCTAGGCTGATTCTGAAAGAGTGAAATGGAAAGGCCCCTGCTTCCCCAGAGGGAGGTGCTGGGCAAGAAGGATGGAGGGATGTTGACAGGGTGGGAGAAAAGGGGAGGTGGCCGTGTGAGCACTTCGGACTTGCACTGTGATAACGCTGAGCTAAGTTCTCTGTTGTCAGACCTAACATAATCACATAACAAAGAGTTGATTATTAATCAGAAGAACAAACAGAACACAAATTGGGGTGGGGGAGAAGAATTGATTGGATTTGTTCCCTAAGGGTGAATGAAGATGGAATTATGACAGTGGGTGGGACCTGGAAGACAAACAGGGCTAGACAAAGTTGGTCCTGAAAGACTGAAGCTGGAGGGAAAGGCACTGAGATGGAGTAACTGGCAGGAGGTGACAAGAGAAACTGGTTAAGAAGAGGGAGGTTGCTTGGGTATTCATCATGGCAGAATAACTGTGGATTTCAGAAAAGCAGCGAACTGCTACGTGGCACAGAAAGGCCCAGGCATACTGACATTTCCAGAATAGACCTGGTTCTCCATCTTTTCACAGATGTCTCTGTTCAGTGCTCTTTCTTCTTCCTGACACCAACTTTTTCTTTCAAGTCCTTCAACATATGAGGAAAAGGTGGGGATACTTTACACACCCTTAGTTATGACAAAGATATTCAAAGGCTGCATAGAATCCCCGTCTGGATAAGAGTACCAGATTTATAAAAGAAGAAATATGTAATACCTTGATGTAGCAAAGTAACTAAAGGGAGCATTTGATGAATTCTGAATTTGGGGGTTGTTTGGAGGTACATAATTTAGCATGTAGGTGTATTTAAAAGAATACTAGGTGGTAAACCGCGGTTGTCATCTCAACCCTCTAGCTGGTGAAAATAGCAAAAGGATCAAAACTGGTGGCAGCAATGATTATTTCTATGCCACTTTTGGTAGTACAGACTTTCTCAAGCAAATGACTCAATACACACTCAGGAATTCTATTTCTTTAGTATACTGGGAACCCTGTGTAACTTGTCTTTCCCCTATCAAGTCAGATAGTGCTTGACTCCATGAAGGTGAAGATTCATGGTGTAAGCCCACCTTCAAATACAGGCTTAAATACTGGCCTTTCTATTTCCCTCTATTTCACACTAGTTCTGTAGTGGTTGGGCAATTTTACAGGACAGTCCTGACAGTCTAAATGTCATGGCCCTGTGGACACTGGACTAGACAGCCTGGACTGTCCCTGCCTAACCTAACTTGGGGCTTCCCCTGACCCTTCCCCATGGTCCAGGACCCCATTTTGGCCCAGCCCAGGCTCTCAGACCTTGGCTGAGCTATTCTGTGGGTGGGAAGCTGTGCTTTGTCTGATTTTGCCTTACTTCCTGCCTGGATTTCAGGCCCATCTTGCCTGTCATAGAGTTATAGGATCAACTTGGTTGGAAAAGACCTTTAAGATCATCAAGTCCAACGATTACCCCAACACTGCCAAGTTCACCACTAAAACATATCACTAAGGGCCTCACCTACACAGTTTTTGAACACTTCCAGGAATGGTGATTCCACCACTTCCCCAGGCAGCCTGTTCCAATGCCTGATCACCCTCTCTGTGAAGAAATTTTTCCTAATATCCAATCTAAACCTCCCCTGGTGCAACTTGAGGCTGTTACCTCTTGACCTGTTGGTTGTTACTTGGGAGACCCACCCTCACCTCACTACAACCTCCTTTCAGATAGCTGTAGAGAGCAATAAGGTCCCCCCTGAGCCTTCTTTTCTCCAGACTAAACAGCCCCAGTTCCCTCAGCTGGTCCTCATCAGACTTGTTCTGCAGACCCTTCACCACTTTGTTGCCCTTCTCTGGACCAGCTCCAGCACCTCAATGTCTCTCTTGTAGTGAGGGGCCCAGAACTGAACACAGCATTTGAGGTGCAGTCTCACCAGTGCCCAGTACAGGGGGATGATCACTGCCCTGGCCCCACTGGCCACGCTGTTTCTGATACAAGCCAGGATGCTGTTGGCCTTCTTGGCTGGCTGGGCACAAGCCGGGTCCAGTTTCAACAAAAAAAAAAACAATAACCACTAAACATTAAGTATTGAACTCCATCTCTCTGAAGACAAGTACTTCACGTGGTACAATTAAATGCGACTGTGAAACCAGCCATTGCCCGACAGGACCAGCCATTTTATAGATCCAGCCCCAGCTCATCCCTCTGCAGAACCTTCCTACCCTCCAG